>NC_061861.1:10917206-10952206 GCF_019202785.1 Penaeus chinensis | reverse complement strand
ATCATGATTTTTATCATTATTACTATTTATCCTTATTATCATTAATATTTTTTAATCCTTGTTATCATTATTGTCATCATTATCTTTTTTATCATTATTATTATAGTCAGTATTATAATTTCTATCGTTATTATCATTATTATTATAATTTATATCATTATTATTGTATTGATTATTATTATGATCATCATTATCATTGTTATTAACATTATTATTGTTATTATTATTATCATTATTATTATTATTATCATAATTATTATTATTAGTAGTAGTATTGTTATTGTTATTATCATTATAATAATAATAATAATAATAAAAATAATAATAATAATAATAATAATGAGTAATAATAGTGATAATAATTATAATAATTATTATTCTTATTTTTATTGTTGTTGCTGTTGTTTTAATTAGTTTTATTGTTATCATTATTTCTATTGTTATTATTATTATTATTATTATTATTATTGTGTTAATTAGAAAAAATATGATTACCGATAAGTAATAATAATAATGACAATAATGATGATAATGATAATAATAATTATTATTATAACAATAATAATGATAATAATGGTAATGATGATAATAATGACTCCATTTTTCATAAAGAAGATACAGTAAGAAATCACAAAAAAGTTGAAAATTTGCCAAAAATTAATATTACTCGTATTATCATTATAATTATTATTATTATTATAATAGTAATTACTATCATTATTATTAGTAGTAGTAATAGTAATAGTTTTTTATTATTATTATCATAAGTATTATTACACAAAAAATATTATAATAATGATAACAATTATAACGATAATAATAATGATTATTATAATACTGTTTTCATTATTATTATTACTGTTATTATAATGATTTATCATTATTATTATCATTATTATTATCATTTAATTATTACTATTACCATCATTCTCATTATTAGTTATTAGTATTATTTTTTTATAATATGATTTCAAGAGAAAAAAAATAAATAGTGATGATAATAATGATGACTATAGCAATAACAGTGTCCATTCATTATAAAAAACGGAAAAAGAAAAAAATCCAAAAAGTTGAAAACGGCAAAATCTACCGAAGTATAGCATTTTCAGAATAAACGGCAAAATCTTGCGAATAAACTCCAAAATACCGTATTTTCGACTACAGTGATGACTTTGGCAATTATTAGGGTAATGATGATAATAATGATCATAATTGTATTAATCATGACAATAATATTACTATTACTGTTATTATTATTACAATAGTTTATATTTTTCATTATGAGAATAATTACTACATAAAAAAATATAACTGTAATATTGTAATAGCGTTATTATTTCTTATTAATTGTATAATAGAAAAAAACTGTAATAAGTACAATGATAATGGTAATAATAATGATAATAAAATTTAAAATTATTATTATATTATTATTATTATTATTATAGTTTAAATAGTTTTTCTTATTTCTACTATGATTATTTATTATTTCTACTGTAATTATTGCCGCCATAATTTATATGGCGGCAATAATTACAATGGTGGGGAAAATAATGATGATAATATTGATTATAATTGTATTAATCATGACAATAATAATGAGTAAGTACAAATAATTTAAAAATTAGTAAAATTATAATTAAGATTAATTTTTTAAATAAAAATACTATGAATATAACTAAAAAAAATATGTGCCCGAAAAAATGATTATGATACTGATAATGATAATGAAGGAAATTACAATTATGATGATAATAATTATATTGATGATGATGATGTTGACAATAAAGAAGATAATGATGAAAATAATGACGAATAAGATGATAATCATGATAATGATGAAGGATATAATAATAATGATGAAAATCATGGTAATAATAATGATAATAATAATAGTGGCTATTTATTATTAAAAAAAAAAACAAAAAAAAAGACGAAAATACCCATTATTATCAACTGTAGTGCCATGGTCAATGCGACCTTGGACGACGTGTGTTGGATTGGTGATTCAGAAAAAAACACGTGACGGCATTAATTAAAAAAATAATGCTAACAATGATGATAATGATGATGAAAACTACAATAATGATGACAATGAAATGATAACGATGATGATAATTTTTATATAATGATGATAATAACAATAACAATGGCCTTTATAATTAAGTAAAGGGAAAAGAAAAAAGAGCAGAAGTCGAAGAGTTACTCCAAAATGCCGTTTCTTCGTTGTAAATGAGAATTGTGGCAATTATTAGCTTAATAATGATAAAACTGATCATAATTATATTATTCAGTAATAATAATAATAATTATAATTTTATTAGTATTATTATTAAAAAGAATATTATTACTGTAGTAATGAAAATTATAATAATATTAATAATAATAGAAGTAATGAAAAATAAGAAAAATATCAGTATAATTACCAAAATAAATATTCTAACTGTAACAATTACACTCATAACGGTAATATTAGAAATAATGATAACAATTATTATCATGATATCATTATCATTTTCATTATGAATCATCATCATCATCCTCATCATCATCATCATCATCATCATAATCATCATCATCATCATCGTCATCATCATTATTATTATTATTATTATCATTATTACTATTATAATAATAATAATGATAACAATTATTATTATTATTATTATTAAGTATTTTTTTTATTATTTATTATGAGTATAATTACCCAAAAAAAGAAAAATATATGGCGGCAGTAGTTACAATAATAATGATAATAATGATGATGAAAATTGCAATATTGATGATAATATTGATAAAAATTGCAATAATGATAATGATGAAAATAATTATAACTATGATCATTATTATTATTATTATTATTATTATTGTTGTTACTATTGATATTATATTTTTTATATCAGCATAATAACCAAAATAAATATAATAACTGTAATAATTACAATAATAACGATAACATTGAAATAATGATAAATATTATTATTGATTAAATAATTTTATGATTTCCACTATGAATATAATTACCAATATATATGTATATATATATATATATATATATATATGGTGGCAATAATTACAATAATAATGAAAATAATGATGAGAATGATGATGGAAATAATAATAATGACGATAATAACAATAAAAGTGGTCATTTATATTAAAAAAAGGAAAAAGAAAAAAATCATAAAAGTCGAAAAGACGGAAAACTCTAGCCTGTTTTTCGACTTCAATGATGATTTTGGCAATTATTAGGATAATAATGATAATACTGATCCCACGTGTAGTAATCATGAAAATAATGATGATAACAATGAGCATAATTAAAATTTTGGTAAAACTATAATTATAGTTATGATTTTGATAAAAATGAGATTAATTACAATAATAGCAATAATAATAATAATAACAGCAATTATAATAATAATGATGATGATAATAGTAGTAATAATGATAATAACAATAATAATTATAATATACTTATTATCATTATTATTATTTAATACTTTTATTAGTATTAGTAGTATAAAAAAATATAACTGTAATAATGCGAATTATAATGATGATAACAATAATAAAAATAATTATAACATTATTAGTAGTAGTATAAAAATAATAATAATGATTATTATTATTTTTATTATATATTTTTATCAGTATAATAAAAATGATTATTATTATAATATCGTTATTATTGTTATTATTATTATCATTATTTTTATTAGTTGTATAACTGCAAAAAAAAAATAGAACTGTAATAATTACAATAATGATGATAATAATGATAATTTTAATAAAAACTGAAAGATTGATAATTTAAACTGTTTTTTTTAATATTTATTTTTATTATTTTGACTATGAACATACACAAAAAAATATATATGGCGGCAATAATTACAAAAATTATGATAATTATGATGACAATTATGATGAAAATTGCAATAACATCAATAATAATAACAGTAATTATAATAATGATGATAATAATAATAATAATAATAATAAAATAATAATGATAATAACAATAATAATAATGATTATATATTATTATTATTATTATTATTGTTATTACTTTTATTAGTATTATTATTATAAACAAATATTATAACTTTGATAATGAGAATTAAATGATAATGATGATAATAAAAATAATTATAACATTATTATTATTGGCAGTAGTAGTAGTATAATAATAATTATTATTATTTTTGTTATCATATTTTTCTATGAGTATGATTACAAAATAAGAAAAAGAATATCTGTAATAATTGCAATAATAGCGATGATATTGAAAATATTGATAACAATAATTATTATAATATCGTTATTATTATTATTAATGGTATTATCATTATTTTTATTAGTTGCATAATTGCAAAAAAAATCGAACTGTGATAATTACAATAATAATGATAAGAATGATAATTATAATAAAAATTTAAAGTTAGATTTTTGTTATTATTATTATTATTGTTTTAATATTTCTAATTAAGTATAATTACAGTAATAATGATAATAATGATGATGAAAGTTGCAATAATGATGATAATGATGATGGAAATATAATAATGATGATAATGCTGATAATAATGATGATAAATACAATAACAGTGGTCATTTATATCAAAAACAGGGAAAAAAAGCAGAAAATTCTAGCGAAATATAGCTTTTTGAAAGTGCACTCCAAAATGCCGTGTTTTTTACTGCACTGATGATTTTGGCAATTATTTTTGTGTAATAATGATAATACTAAGCGTAAGCGTAGTAATCATGACAATAATGATGATATAACAATGAGAATAATAAGATTTTTGGTAAAATTATAATTATAATGATGATTCTGATAAAAATGAGATTAATTGCAATAAAAGCTATTATTTCAATTATTACAGTACTAACATTTTTTCTTTTAATTATAAAGCCAGTAAAAATTATAAAAGTGTTAATAATAATAATAATCACAATAATAATATTGATAATATCTATATTATAATAATAATTATTATCATTATTTTCAATCATCGTTATCATTGTAATTATTATAGTTATATTTATTTTGGTAATTATACCAACCATTTAAATCATAATAATGATTATAATAACAATAATAATAACAATATTATATTTATTCTAATTATCATTATCATTATGATTATCATTACTACAGTTGTAATATTTATTTAAATAATAATAATAATAATAACAATAATATAAATATTATTATTATCATTATCATCATTATCATTATCATTATTATTATTGCAATTATTCCCATTTTTATCGAAATTAGCATTATAATAATAATGCTCATTATCATTTTATGCTTATTCTCATGATTAATACATTCATGATCAGCATTTTCATTACTTCCCTAATAATCGCCAAAATCATCATTGGAATTGTAAAAACGGCATTTTGGAGTATATTCTCAAAAGGCTATATTTCGCTAGAATTTACCCATTTTTCGACTTTTTTCCCTATTTTGTTATAATTGACCACTGTTAATGTTATTAACATCAATGTTATTATCAATGTTATCATCATTATTATTATTTCCCTCATCATTATCATTATTACAATGATTATTATAATTTTATATTTTATGATCATCATTTTTATCTTTATTATTTTTGTAATTATTGAGCACATGTTTTTTTGGCAATCATAGTCATAGTATAAATAATATAAACAAAAATAATAATGATAATAATAAAATCAAACTTTCAACTTTTAATCTTAATTAAGATTATTATCATTGTTATTGTAATTATTAGTTATATTTTTTCATTATTTAACTAGTAAAAATAAAAAGAATAATAACAATAATAACAAAAATAATAACGATATTATGGAAATTATTATCATTATTTTCAATATTATTATATATATACATATATTATATGATAATGTATCTTTAAAATAATACTAATAACAAAAATAATGATAACAATATTATTATCATTATTACTTTTTATATAATTATAAATATTATTATATAATTATAAATATATATAATAATATATATTTAATAATACTAATAACAAAAATAACGATATTATTATTATAATTATTATCATTACTAATTATAGAATTATCATTTCTATTTCAACTATTTTTATAAAAAAAATCATTTTAATTATAATTTTAGTAATATCTTTATTATTCTTATTTACTCATTATTATTGTCATGATTAATATAATTATGATCCATATTTTCGTCATTTTTTTTTTTTTTGTATCATCATAATCATTATTATTTTCCTCACCATTGTAATTATTGCCGCCATATGTATTACGGATAATTATACTCATAGTAGAAATAATAAAAATAATTTGAACTAAAGTAATAATAATGATAACATAAAATGAACTTTAAATTGTATCATTATCATTATTATCGTAATTGTTCCATTATACAATTGATAAAAAATAATAACGCTATTACACTATTACAGTTATAATATTTTTTTTAGTAATCATTCTGATAATAAAACATGTAATAACTATTATAATAATAATAACAGTAATAATATTATTAATGATTAATATAAATATGATCATTGTTATCATTACCCTATTAGTTTTTTCACTGTAGTCGAAAAAACGGTTTATTCGCTAAATTTTGCCGTTTTCGACTATTTGGATTTTTCTCTTTTACCTTTTTTATTATAAATGGACACTATTATATTTATTGTCATCATTATAATTATCACTATAAGTTTTTTTCTCTTCAAATCATAATATAGAAAATAATACTATCAACAATAATAATAATAATAATAATGATAATAATAATAATAATGATAATAATAAATAATTATAATAAAGTAATAATGATAATAATAATAATAATAATAATAAAATAATTATAATACATTTTTTGCCAATTTTTCAACTTTTTGTGATTTCTTACTTTTATTCTTTTTCATTACAAATGGGGTCATTATTACCATTATTACCATTATTATTATTATTATTATTATCAGAGACACTGTGAAGCGCAGAACCAGAATCCAAGTGTATGGTGTCACATTTACCTGTATGACTAGTCGGGCTGTTCACCTGGATTTGGCTGAAGGTTATGACTCTGAGAGCTTTCTTGCAACATTGCGAAGATTTGTTAGAATTAGAGGTTTTCCAGGGACAATATATTCTGACGGAGGAACTCAATTTGTTGCAGCTAATAAGGAGCTCAGGTTGATGGTAAAAAAAGTGGGATTTGTCAGGAATTTGGAATTTTGGCTCAGATAAGGGCTTACAGTGGTCCTTTAATAAATCGGCTGCAGTGATTCGTTGATTAAGTCAGTGAAGAGATTATTACTGTTGTCAGTTGGGAGTAATATCCTTAGTTTTGGGAAACTTCAGACTGTGCTCTTTGAAACCTCTAATTTAATGAATGAAAGGCCAATAGGAATGAAACCTGGCAATGACCCCATTTTAGCATTATACTTGTGTCCCAATGACTTACTTCTAACGAGGGCTAGTAGCAGAGCACCATGTGGTCTGTGGGATGATGTGAGTAACCATATGAAAAGGATGAAGTTTATGCAACACGTTGTATCATAATTTTGGAAAAGATGGCAGCGAGACTACTTTCCAACTTTGATCATCAGGCAAAGATGGCACCTGGAGATATGGTATTTGTACAAGATAGCAATGGTTTTCTACGAAATTGGAAAATTGCAGAAATTATAATAGCAATCCCCGATCAAGATGGGAAGGTCCGAGATGTGACTTTGAGATACAAATTAAAGAAACCGGGCAACATTATACAGGTCAAGAGGATTCTTTAATAAATCGGTCTGTTCATCATCTTGTCGTGCTGTTACCAGTAGAGGAACAAAATCATGTTAACATTAAGTAATTATTAATGTTTCTATGTGGGGGGGAGTGTATCGAAATTGCTATTTCAATAAGAATAATGTGTTAATGGTATGATATTAGTTATTTTTGAAAAGTATGAAATGTTTTCTAAAGTCTAAGTGTACTCAAGGATGATTAATGTAAAGTATTCTGTTATATGAAGTATCCCTTTGTCGTTTTTGTTTTATGTTGGCGGCGCATGGAAGCGTTGGAACGCGTTGTCAAGAGTTATTGTGAAGATATATGAAGTATCTGTGGAGAGTCAGAATTATGGAAAGTATGGTCCTTGTTCATTGTTTAGAAGTAAACTTTACTAATACGAGTTTCTTAGTATATATGGATTATGACAAATTTATCCAGCAGAGACCAAAGTGTCATTGAATAGTATTTTCTTCTGTTGCATTGTTGGCATTTGCTGGGAATGTAATTGTATATTTGGGATTTAAATTCAGAATAATGATTATTTCAGTTGTGTGGGATTTGACTCTTCCATGATTTGGAATCTCAGTATGTCACCAATAATGATGTGGAGATGGCATTATGTAAGTTAAGGTTCTCAATAATTTTCAGTATATGATATATATTGTGTTTCTTTGGGATCATGATGTGGTAGTTATGAATTTTCTTTAGTTGAATATTATCATGCATTGATTGTATTATTACATTTATTGAACGTTTGATGGATTCTAAGGATTTATGTATACTTATTTGATTGTGTATATGCGTTAAAAGTTTGTTATTTTTCTTTTGCCAGTTCCTAGGCATGTGATTTCTATGCCAAGGAACCTTGTCAACAATAAAGGTATTACAACAGTTGCTTCTTATTATTGGTGAACCAATAATAGTAATAGTAGTAGTAGTAGTAATAACGATAATAACAATGATAATATTTATAAAAATGATAATAATGACAATAACAATAATAATAGTAGTAGTAGGGATAATAATAATAATGACAATAATAATATCAATAATAATAATAATATCATTATTATTATTATTCTCATTATTATTATTATTATTATTATGATTATTATTATTTTTATTATTATCATTTTATTTTTGCATTTATTCTCATTATTATTAATAATGATGATGATAATAATAATAATAATAATAATAATAGTAGTAATAGTTATACTACTAATAATAATAGTAATAACGATAATGATAATAATATTAATATTATTATTATTATTTATATTATTATTATTGTTATTTTGGCAATTATTCTCATTATTATCAAAATTATGATTTTCATTTTTATCATCATTATTGCAATTATTACCATCATTATCATCATTAATATCAATATTATTGTAATTATTGCCGCCAATAATAATGATGGTGATAATAATAATTATTATTATTATATTTTTTGTCAGTATAATTATAAAAAAATGTCATACCTGTAATAATTGCAATAATGTTAATATTGAAAATATTGATAATGATAATTTTCATAATATCGATATTATTGTTATTATTAATGTTATTATTATCGTTATTATTATTACTATAATTAGTTGTATAATTGCAAAAAAAAATATCAGAACTGTAATAATTACCATAATAATGATAATAATAATCAGTGTAATATAAATTGAAAGTTCGGTTTCTGTTATTATTATTATTATTATTGTTTTAATATTTTCAATTATTTTGACTATGAGTATAATTACATAAAAATATATATGGCGGCAATAATTACAATAATAATGATAATGATGATGAAAATCGCAATAATGATGATAATGATAATAATGATGATAATTATGATGGAAATAATAATAATGATGAGAATAATGATGATAATAACAATAATAGTGGTCATTTCTATTGTAGTGGTTTGTGGGCAGCTGCTCTGCCACTCACCCTTGCTACAGGAGCTGACGAATATTCCTCAGTTGCAAATTATAGGGCATGAATATGGGCATGAGGGGAAAGCCGGGCAAAATTAACCTCCAAGGTCTGTGGGAGTAAGGAGAGACCAGTATCCGTCTTCGACTGCTTAATTTGTTGTTATCCGGTGCACAGAATCACGGCAGAGTTAAATATAATTAAGACATTCGGTTTACAACACAGAACATATTAAAAGCAATCAGAATCATAAAAATACAATAATCTCCCTCAGCCCACACTCATACCCTTTCACGACCGAGGTTACCCGCCAACTGCCTGCCGGTGGCGACTTCACCACCTACTCGGCGAAGTCGTGAAAGGGGTTGGGTGTAGACCGCGAGCTCTCTCTGAACCAAGACTCAATGCACGTTCTCCTGGAGGTGGGGCGTTTAATAAAATATGCAAGAGCGTACCGCTGGGCGTTAGTAAGCTCTTAAAAAAAAAGGAAGCGACCACCAAGTGGCAACATGGCCAGCACCCGTTCGCATACGTAAATCCGGGGCGTTCTTGTATCGGAGAATACGTCACACTACAATATCAAAAAAGGAAAACGAACAAAAATCACAAAAGTCGAAAGCGCAACAAATTCTAGCGACATACAGCCTTTTGAGAACACACTCTAAATTGTCGTTTGTTCGACTTCAATGATGAAATAATAATAATAATAATGTTATTATTATTTTTATTACTATTTTTATTATTATTATTATTATTACTATAATAATTATTGTTATTATTATTATTATAATTATAATAATAATAATTATTATTATTATTAGTAGTATTATTATTACTATTATTATTATTATTATAATTTTTATAATCATCATCATTTTTATTATCATTTTTATAATCATTATCATTTTTAATATGATTGTTATTATCGTTATTACTATTTCTATTATCTTATTATTATTATTATTTGTATTATTGATACAATTGCCCCCAAAATATTATAATTGTAATAATTACGATAATGATGAAAATAATGATAATATTAATAAAATTCAAAAGTTCGATTTTTGTTATTATTCTAACTTTTATTGCTTTTATTATTTTATTATTTCTATAAATATTTATTAGGGCTTTTATGATATTAATATCATAATTGTATTTTGATGAAATAATAATTATAATCTTAATTTTGATAATTTTGAGAACAATTGCAGAAATAAAAATAATAATAATATTGATATTACTATTTCTATTATAATTATTATTAACATTATTATTATTTATATTTTTGTTATTGTTATTATTAATTTCATTACTGTTATAATTGCCCCCCAAAATATTATAACTGTAATAATTACGATAATAATAAATATAATGATAATAATAGAATTCAAAAGTCTGATTTTTGTTATTCTGATTTGTATTGATTTTATTATTTTTATTATTTTTATTAATAGTATCATTACCAAAAAAATATATATATGGCCGCAATAATTGCAAAAATGAAAAAATTGACAAGTATAATAAAAATGAAAATTCGATTTTCGTTATTATAATTATTATTAGTATCATTATTATTGTTGTTATTGTTATTATTATTATTATTATTATTATTATTATTATTTCTAATAATTGCATAATTACAAAAAAATATATATGGCGGCAATAACTACAATAATATTTGATAATAATGATGATAATGATGGTAATAATTGTATTAATGATGATAATGATAATGATGACAATGATGGTAATGATGATAATGATGATAACAATAATAAAGCCCATTTATAATAATAAAAAGGAAAAAGAAAAAAATCCTAGAAGTCGAAAAAGCGGCAAAAACTAGCCTATAGAGATTTCACTCAAAAATGACGTGTTTTCGATTTCAATGATGATTTTGGTGTTTATTAGGACTTTTTATGATAACATCATAATTGTAATAATCATGACAATAATTTGACAAAAATAAAAATAATGAGTATTTTGATATTATAATTATAATAATAATTTTGATAATAATGAGAATTATTGCAAAAATAACAATATTAATAAAAATAAAAATACTACTACTAATAATAATATTACTATTATTATTTTTATTATTATTACTATTATTATTATTATTATTATTATAATTTATATAATTATGATAATTCTTATTATCATTTTTATTATCGTTATTATTATTATTTTTATTATTATTTTTATTATCGTTATTATTAATCTTATGATTGTTATAATTGCCCCCCAAAATATAACTGTAATAATTACGATAATGGCAAAAATAATGATAATACTAATAACATTCAAAAGTTCGATTTTCGTTATTATTATTATCACTATTGTTTTTATTGTTATTATTATTTATAATAATTGCATAACTACCATAAAATTATATATGGCGGAAATAATTACAATAACATTGATAATAATGATGATAATGATGACAAGGATGATAATAATGATAACAACAATAATAATGTTCATTTATAATAATTAAAAGGAAAAAGGAAAAAAATCCTTAAAGTCTGATATATTTTTATAATCACAGTTATGATATATTTTTTGCAATAATAATACTAAAAATAATAACAATAATAATAATAATAATAATAATAATAAATATAGTAATAATAATAATGATAATAATAATGATGATAATAATAATATAACTAATAATAATAAAAATAATGATAATAATAGTGTGTTCACCCCCGTGTTTCTAGTTTGTCTTCACCACGTGTTACTATTCGCATTATTATCAAAATTACTATTATAATTATGATTTTATACAAATTCTCTTTTTGCTCATTGTTAGCATCATTATGGTCATGATTAATGCAATTTTGCTTATTATTATAATTTTTAAAATCATCATTGAAATTAAAAAAACGTCATTTTTGAGTAAGCTCTCAAAATTTCGCTTACTTTTGCTGCTTTTTCGACTTTTGGGATTGTTTTTCTTTTTCCTTTTTTATTTATTACAAATGGACATTATTATTGTTGTTATCATCATGATTAGCATCATTATCATCATTATTATCATCATTTCTGTCATTATCATTATTATCATCGTCATCATCATTATTGCAAATATCAGCATCACTATCGTCATTATTATCATTATGATTGTAATTATTGTCGCCATATATATTATTTTTTTGTTTTTGTTTTTGCTAATTACACTCATAATAGAAATAATAAAAACATTAAAGCAATAATAATAAAGATAATAACAAAAATCGAACTTTCATATTTATTATAATTATCATTTTCATTATTATTGTAATTATTACGGCCATATATATATATGTATTTTTATGCTAATGATAGAAATAATACAAAAATAGAAACAATGATAATAACAATAATAACAAAAATCGAACTTTCAATTTTTATAATTATTATCAATATTATCAATATTACTAATATTATCAATATTATTACGGTTTTGATTTCTTTTTCTTTTTTTTTGCAATTATCCTCGCAATAAAAATATTAATAATAGTAATAACAATTATAACAACAATAATAACAAAAATAACGACATTACAATAATTATTAAAATCATTATTTATTATTGTTATTGCAATTATTACAGTTGCATTTTTTTTTTATTTTACAATTATATTAATAATAAAAATATAAAAAATAATAACAATTATAATAATGATAAATATAATAACCATATTATAATTATTATTAATAGTGTTATATTCATTATTTTTGTTATTTATTTATAATTACAGTTATATAATCCTCATAATAAAAATATTGATAAAATAATAACAATTATAACAACAATAATAACAGAATATAACGACATTATAATAATTATTAAAATCATTATTTACAGTATTATTGTTTTCATTGCAATTATTCCAGGTGTGTATATATATATTTTTTTTACAATTATACTAATAATAAAAATATTAAAAATAATAATAACAATTATGATAATAATAATAACAATAATAACCATATTACAATAATTATTAATAGTATTATTTTCATTATTATTGTTATATTTTTATAATTACAGTTATAATATATTTTTTTGCAATAATAATAATAATAATAATAATAATAATAATAATAATAATAATAATAATTATTATTATTATTATAGTAATAATAATTATAATAATAATAGCAATAATAACCATATTAAAATAATTATTAATAGCCTAACCTGCCACCTCCCAAATAAGTCTCTGCTACTGTCAGTGATCTACTATTGATGAAATGCTTGAATTCTTCCTCATTACTATTACGATGGTTGTCTCCAAAATGTGGATGCCTTGCTTTGAAGTCACCCATGCATAACGTGCCTTGTTTGTGAAAACTGGGGAGTGATTCAATAAAAATCTGGCATACACATTATATAATGAAAATATTAATAGTGTTATATTCATTATTTTTGTTATTTATTTATAATTACAGTTATAATATATTTTTTGCAATAATAATAATAAAAATAATAATAATAATAGTAATAATAATGATAATGATAATATTGCAATTATTAATGAAAATATTAATAGTGTTATATTCATTATTTTTGTTATTTATTTATAATTACAGTTATAATATATTTTTTGCAATAATAATAATAAAAATAATAATAATAATAGTAATAATAATGATAATGATAATATTGCAATTATTTGCATTATTATCAAAATTAATATTGTGATTATGATTTTATCAAAATTCTCAATATTCTCATTATCATCATTATGGTAATGATTAATGCAATTATGCTTATTATTATTATCATTTTTACTCTAATAATTGTCAAAATCATCATTGAAATTGAAAAAAAACCCGTCATTTTTGAGTAGGCTTGTTTTTGCCGCTTTTTCGACTTTTGGGATTTTTTTTTCCAATTTTTTATTACAAATGGACATTATTATTGTTGTTATCATCATTATTAGCATCGT
Source organism: Penaeus chinensis (assembly GCF_019202785.1). Classification (NCBI taxonomy): domain Eukaryota; kingdom Metazoa; phylum Arthropoda; class Malacostraca; order Decapoda; family Penaeidae; genus Penaeus; species Penaeus chinensis. The sequence goes on along the minus strand of NC_061861.1, from coordinate 10,937,543 downwards.
TATCATCATTATCATCATCATTACCGTAATTATCTTTATCATCATTATCATCATTATTGCAATTATTATTGATAATGATAATAATTGCAATAATGATGATATCATTATTATTATTATTGTAATTATTGTCCCCATATATATTTTTTTGCTTATTATACTCATAATAGAAATAATGAAAAACAATAAAAGCAATAATAATAAAAAAAAAAAATCGAACTTTCATATTTATTATAATTATCATTATTTTCATTATCATTGTAATTATTGAAGCTATATATATTTTGTTTTGCAAAATATACAAATAATAGAAATAATAACAATTATAATAATAATAATAATGATAATAATGACAACAAAAGTCAAACTTTATTTTTTTTTTATAATTATTATCAGTATTATCCATATCATTTTAATTATTAGTTTTTTTTTTTTTGTTTTTTTTTAAATTATCCTCATAATAAAAATATTGATAATAATAATAACAATTATAACAACAATAATAACAGAAATAACGACATTATAATAATTATTAAAATCATTATTTACAGTATTATTGTTTTCATTGCAATTATTCCAGGTGTGTATATATATATTTTTTTTACAATTATACTAATAATAAAAATATTAAAAATAATAATAACAATTATGATAATAATAATAACAATAATAACCATATTACAATAATTATTAATAGTATTATTTTCATTATTATTGTTATATTTTTATAATTACAGTTATAATATATTTTTTTTGCAATAATAATAATAATAATAATAATAATAATAATAATAATAATAATAATAATTATTATTATTATTATAGTAATAATAATTATAATAATAATAGCAATAATAACCATATTAAAATAATTATTAATAGCCTAACCTGCCACCTCCCAAATAAGTCTCTGCTACTGTCAGTGATCTACTATTGATGAAATGCTTGAATTCTTCCTCATTACTATTACGATGGTTGTCTCCAAAATGTGGATGCCTTGCTTTGAAGTCACCCATGCATAACGTGCCTTGTTTGTGAAAACTGGGGAGTGATTCAATAAAAATCTGGCATACACATTATATAATGAAAATACCCAGAGCAGTTTGAATTTTTGAATGGTGAAATCGAACATCAGTGTTCTCGGATTTTTTAAACTAATTCATGTTACCTTCACATGTCAACAACGCAGTTATAGCTGTATTTACATATGAATAATATTCCTTAATTGCAGGTGCTATTTTCATCTTAGCAGCAGCAGCAAAAGGTTCTTGCACGCAAATAACATCAATATTATATTTACGGATGTAAAACTCTTAGTCATTCAGCCTACGCATATTCCATGATATAAATTTAATTGTGTGTTTATCCATATGTAAATAGTGTTATCTGTACTTCAATCTGTACTTCATGCTGTTACATCCTGTAATATTATGAATTATAGATCCAGATAAGAAATACTAACTTTATAATTATGGTTTTCATTACAAATAGTAGTCTTAAACTTAAAAGTACTTTTAATCATTTCAAAAATTTGGTCTTAGCTTTGTTTCACTTCTTAGCACAGTCCCTTTAGTTGTTGTGCCGGATGCAACTGTTGGGGCTGGTTGCGACACTGTACTCGAGGTCACAGGGATCCTGATACTGTTCATGGCTTCTGTCAGTGCCCACTCTGGTTATCAGCAATGGCGATCTGACATCGAGTCTCCTCGTTCGTTTTTTTAGCATTAATGGTAACACTAGTATTATGACAATGACAGTCACTTTTATTTTTTCCAGGTTCTGTCTCTGCGTCGTTAATTCATTAATTAAGTTATTGTTTTGTTCTTCCAGAGCTTAAATTTCCTTGAAAAGTTCAAGCACATTTATGTCGCCTTGGTCAGCTGGTGTGAAGTCACTTCTGTCACATGGTTGTGCGAGGGATTCCCCCGCCTGGCCTGCGGTCATCCCTGCCTGAAGGTGAGGGGCGGCTGCCTCGGCCGGCTCCCGGGGAGGTCATTAATTCAGAGAGCATGGTAGCTTTGAGGCTCGAGACACCCTCTGTGAGGATCAGCATCACCTTGCTACCTTCTCCAGTTGCGCAACCGTGTCGCGTAGTGCGGTGACCTCTGCACCCCCACTCGCCGGCAGCCGCGGGAAATCTCTGCGGCTGGTGACGTCACCCTGGACGCGGTTTAGGTTGGGAGGCCCGCGCTGGTCATTCGTGGTCGGTGCTGGGACCACAAGGGGTAGGGGGGAGGGGCCAGGGCAGGGAGGACAGTGCACCCTCAGTGCCAGGCAATCACACTGTAGTGACCCATATCTAGCTAGCCGTGCCGGAGCTCAAGAATACCTTAGTTTCCCCTGGAAAAGCTGAACTTGCCCGCGTAGATATGTTTTTATTGTTTTTTTTTTTGTTTTTTTTTTTGTAATTTTACTTTATAATCATGAATTATATTCTTATTTTGAGAAGGACCATAACCATTTTCTCTATATCTTTTCTTTTTACGCACTTTTTTTAACGCTGGGGTGAGAACTAGCGTATATTCTTTAATATTTTTTTTTTTTTACTGTTTTAAATAGTATTTTTATGGGGAGTAAGGGGTTGTAACCCCAAGGGTAAAGTTACGCAAGCTATTTTTCTTAAGCAGAACCTGCCACGCCATCTAGGGAGGGGGGAATTAGCTAGTTCGTTCCCGGGGCTAGTTACTAACCCACTAATTAAATCCTTGCTGGGGGTCGGCTATATATAGCCCGGGAACCGAGTGGAAGTACGACTCGTGTACGATATATTAACCAGCTCGGACCTCTCTTTTCAGACCGATATATGAACCAGCTCGGACCTCTCTTTTCAGACGCAGCAGCAATAGACCCAAAGCCTTGTGCCACAGGAGCTACCCTGGTGTCCGGGGCCTCTCGTCTCGCTCGGCGCTATTGCTTCTGAGTTTTTTAACGTAAATTACGTAGAGTAAACTTCTGATTTTTTCAGCAATTTGTGCTTTGCCTGCACCTTCAGTGCATTGATTTTGCAGGTCACACGAGACTACAGTAGGCGTAGTCAGCACCCCACCTCAGACCCGCAGCTCTCTTCTACACCAGGGTAGCCCTTACGGGCTTTGACCCCTGGGTAGGGAGGCCCAGTAGTCTGGGGCGTCCTTTGGGTGCACTTTTCCTTTATTCTGAATTCTCTTCCTCTCTTCATGTGACTTCCCTGAGCCTACCGGAGTACCCTTGTGGGCTCCCGTATTCGCTTGGGGGGTGGGCATCGATTTACCGCCCTTCGCACTAGGCAAGTTCGGCGGTAAGGAGGTGTCTTCCACATAACTCGATCCCTCTTTGGTACTGGAGAACGCAACCAGGCTTCCACTGGGGGGGTAGAGGACGGAAACTGCCACACTCTTCTCTTAGCTATTGCTGTTAGGTTGATTAACAATAGTTAAGGGTTAACTGGTCCGTTCAGGACAACGGGCACGGGCCCAGGGGTCGGACTCGGTCCGATACCCAGCATGATCGATCCCGCGGCTAACCCTCCTCCTCCTCAAGGAGGGGGGACGACCCATGACTCGCCTACGACCAATACGACCTCGAACAACGGAACCCCTACTGCTGACAAACGTGAACGACGATTCTTTTCAATACCTCCACAGAATGCAAGGTATCTGACTGTCAAATGCATGAATGAAAATCAATCGCTTTTGAATGTGAGCCCCTTCATCATCAAGAAGGTCCTTGATGGTCAAGTGGACGGCGATTTTGATTTTGTCAAGAAATTGCGAGATGGTAGCCTCCTTGTAAAAGTGCAATTCAACTCCCAGATTAAGGACTTGCTTAAACTGACGCAGATTCATGATTTGAAGGTTAACGTAACTATCCCCATTGGCCCCAATACCTGCAAGGGAGTAATCTTCAGCAGGGATTTGAGGACAATGGAGGAGAGTGAAATTCTGAAAAATATGAAGGACCAAAGCGTAGTGGACGTGAACTGCATGACCAAGAAAGACGGGAATGTGCGAACAAAAACCGGATTGTGCTTTTTGATTTTTGCTTCAAGTAAAATTCCTGAGTATGTCACGGTTGGATATGAACGTGTCCAAGTGCGACCTTGCATTCAAAAACCTATGCGCTGTAATAGATGCCAAAAATTTGGACACACCTCATTATGATGCAATGATAAGGATACTAGCAAATTTACTTGTGGTAAATGTGCTGGAGATCATGACACTGCTGTATGTACTGAGAAAACGCTCAAGTGTGCTAACTGTGGAGGTCCCCATCAATCTGGCTCTGCCGAGTGCAGCAGCTTGAAGAAGGAGACTGAAATATTAGCATACATGAGAGGACATGATGTTAGTTACCGTGAAGCCAAGAGGAAAGTTGAAGGATTGACCAGCAAACCCAATACTTCCTACGCTTCAGCAGCAACTAACAACACTTCCAGTGCAAACGGCATCAGTCAGGAACTTGCAGCTAAGGACAAAGAAATTGCAGAATTAAAGGAAACGGTCAAGGAATTAATGAGTCAAATCAAAGAATTGAAAAATACAATTCAACAAATTGCTGAATCAACCCAGCAAAATCAGCAGCATCATAAGGAGGATGATACCAAAACACAGTCTGGATCGCACCTTCTCGTCCAGGCGGCTCCTGCTAGGACTTCGTCTGGTGTTTGGTCTGCTTCTCGGAGTAGATCCTCCACCACCGGGCGTCTCCCTGGCAGCGAGACGCAGGACATGGAGGCTACTGTCTCCAAAAATACCCATGGAAGGCCCCTGGGTAGCGAGGGAGAGGAGGACGAACCTCCCTCCCAAAAAAAGAAAATAAAAACTGGTGGACAAGGCACTTCCAAACCCCATAACACGTAATCATCGCGTCAACCATTATACAATGGAACTGTCGAAGTATTAGATCTAAAGTAAATGACCTCAGATTATTAGCCTCGTCCTATGCTCCCGATATTATAGTCTTACAAGAAACACAATTAAACAACCTCGTCTGTGACAAGGTCGTATCACTGAGAAACTACCATTTGTGTCGGAAGGATCGTGAGGGTAGGGGTGGAGGCGGAGTCGCCATGTACATCCACCAAAGCCTCCCTTTTACAGAAGTGACTATTGATTCTACTTTGAAGGTTGTCGCATGCAAAGTAAAAATTAATGGCACGTATCTGGCTATATGTTCAGTTTACTGTCCGCCTGATAAAGTGATAATCTATGATGAGCTTTTTGCTCTTCAGGAACGTCTGCCACAAAATAAAGTAATTTTAGGTGATTTTAATGCTCATCATACGTTATGGGGTTCCCTACGGGTGGATGGTAGAGGTGAGCAAGTAGTTAAGTTGATTAACGAGTCTGATTTAGTCCTTCTGAATAATGGTAGTCCCACGCGGGTGGACGATAATACCGGGAATTTGAGCTATATAGACATATCACTGGTCTCATCATCAGTAGCAGCCAAGTGCCTGTGGCACACCATTGACGACTCGTTGGGAAGCGATCATCTTCCTATCTTGATTAAATATTCATGCGACACAGTGAGAACGCCTTCAGCGCCTAAATTTAACGTAAAAAAAGCAGACTGGGTCGCCTTCACAAGGAGCGTCAAGCTCGAACTTGTTGGAGAAACCATTGATGATAAAGTAAACAATATTCAGAATTCGATTTTAGAAGCAGCTTTGCTATCCATTCCTAAAACTTCGACAGATAGCGTTAAGCATAGAGTTCCATGGTGGACACCAGATTGCCGCAGGGCGCTGTGCCGACGCAATAAGGCCTACAGGCTTTCCAAAATAACATCACTAATGAGAACTTTTGCAACTACAAACAAGCAAGAGCTAGGGCTCGTAGAGTAATAAGACAAGCAAAAAGAGACTCCTGGCGGAGCTTTGTCTCTACAATAAACAGCAATACAAAAATATCAGAGGTTTGGTCCACTGTCAATAAAATCAATAAGAAAAAAACATCTTTTAAAATAAATAACAACATTGAAGAGGGAAATAACATCGATTCCCCTAGAGACATTGCTAATGCACTCGCCAGGCAGTTCTCTCATACAAGCAGCTCAGCAAACTATCATCACGCATTCCTGCCCATCAAGGAAGCGGCTGAGCTGCAACCAATTCACTTTGCCACAGGAGATGACTTTGATTACAACCAAGATCTTACAATGAATGAGCTTGTCCGAGCCCTAGAAGCCTGTAGAGGAACATGCCCAGGCCCCGATGAGATTCGATATGAGATGATAAAGCATTTTAATCATGATGACATGATTAAGTTGCTAGAAGTGTACAATGAAATTTGGAAAAGCCACACTTTTCCAAACTCATGGCACTTCGCCCACATCATTCCCATATTGAAAGGAAGGGGTAATCCCAGATTTGCCATCTCCTACCGCCCAATTGCGTTGACAAGTTGCTTATGCAAGGTCATGGAACGAATTGTTAATAGTAGGCTATTGCATTTTTTAAATTCCAGTAATTTACTAGTTGACGAGCAGTGCGGTTTCCGAAAGGGACGCCAAACTCTCGATCAACTAGTAAAGCTGGACAGTCATATTCAAGAGGCAATTGCCAAAAAAGATTTTTTGATTTCAGTATTTTTAGATATAGAAAAAGCCTACGACATGACATGGCGATATGGCCTACTCAGAAAACTTTATGCTTTATTACATGGAAACTTGCCTTGTTTTATTCAAAATTTCATTTCTGACAGAACTTTTTCTGTCAAATTGTTTTCTGACAATATCACTTTTTCGGACATTTTTGTCCAGGCAAACGGGGTCCCACAAGGAAGTGTCTTGTCACCAACTCTATTTCTATGTATGATAAATGACATCTTACCAGCTCCTCCTCGGAATCTTAAATACTCACTGTACGCTGATGATTGTGCATTATGGCACTCCAGCAATAATGCAGAATTCTCAGCAAATCGCATCCAATTGGCACTGGATATGATTCATAACTGGGGCCTCCAGTGGGGTTTTAAGTTTTCCATTAGAAAGAGTATTGGGGTAATTTTTTCACATAGGAGGAAGCCGAACATCAGGCTAACTCTAGACAACCACCCAATACCTATTCAAAATTCTGCAAGATTTCTTGGGCTACTTTTTGATAGTAGACTCAATTGGAAAGACCACATTGGTCAGTTAAAGAATAAATGTCAAAGAGCACTAAATTTATTAAAGTGCATTTCTGGTAATAAATGGGGAGCTGATAGACAGTCTTTGCTAATGGTATATAAAGCCCTGATTAGGTCTAAAGTAGACTATGGGTCAATCGTGTATGGTTCGGCATCGAAAACAAGTTTGAAAGGATTGGATGCTGTGCAGAATGCTTGTTTGCGTGTGTGTCTTGGAGCCCTAAAATGTACTCGGATCGAGCGTCTTGAGGTGGAGTCAGGAGTACCTCCCCTCCGACTCAGACGCGCCCAGTTAGCACTGACCTATGCCGCAAAGGTGGCTCGAGACCCGAGCCACCCTAATGGCAATGGAGGCATTAGGCCCTTTGCCACGAGATTCCACGACCTCGTCGAGAAAGTCGGTATAGATCTCTCTACCATCGATACCCTGGTTCAGTCAAATATAGCGCCATGGGAAACACCCAATTTTTCTATCATGGAAGCCTGGCTTCCATCAGCCAAGGCCATGGCGCCGGAGGGTGAGGTACGCCAGAGATCCTTATTAAACATCTATCTTTTTTTCATATATATACCGACGGCTCCAAGACAGATGAGTGTGTAGGTGCGGGTGTATGGTCGACTGAATGTGAACTAAAGTTTAGACTGCCGAATCATACATCGATTTTTCTTGCGGAACTTTTTGCCATTGATAAAGCTATTGATTTTGCACTATCGACGACCCACGATAGAATAGTTATTTTTTCAGATTCATTAAGTTCACTTAAAGCTATTAAATCCTTAGATAGCACTAAAAATGAATTGCTGGGTAATATCATTCGTAAATTACACGGTGCCAACAAATCAATCAAACTAATATGGGTACCAGGTCACTCTTGTATCCATGGTAATGAACAGGCTGACAAACTAGCCGGGTCAACTGGCGATCTAGACACTACCATAGTTCGTACAGATCTCAGGTGTTTTGTGTCTCTTATAAAAGCAAAAATACATCTCCTGTGGCAAAGTGAGTGGACCAACCTCCAACTGACCAACAAGATCAAACCAGAAATAGACCTGTGGGATACATCCCACAGGAAAAACAGAAGGGAGGAGGTGGTCTTGGCCCGTCTCAGGGTAAATGCCACCAGATATACCCACCTCACTCCCTATATAGAGAGAACTTTCCCTCCTCAATGTCCCCACTGCAACACCAGCCGCACCCTAAACCACCTATTAATAGTCTGCACAATGTATTCCAACCAAAGGCAGACACTAAGAAATTATTTAAGAATTAAAAATAAAGACTTTTTACCCTAATAAACATATTATCAGATGATGAAAAAATCATCAGTAAAGTAATCACTTTTCTAAGAGAGACAAAACTTTATGACCTTATATAGATTGATAGAATAAATAGGATCCATTGGCTTAATAACCTTGGCCACATGCCGCTGGTTGATAGCCAAGAAATCCAACAAAGAAGAAGAAAGAAAAAGTGGAAGTACCACTCGTGTTCGAACTCTTGATGAGGCAACACCTTGTTTAAACGCAGCAACAATAAGTAATAAGTCTTGCGCCACTTGAGCTACCCTGGAGCCCGGGGCCTCTCGTCTCGCCTGACATTATTGTCTCTGAGTTCTTAAAGTAACTAAAATAAAGTAAAATCCTGTAATTGCAGAACATTAGTGCTTTGCCAGCACCTTCAGTGCTCTTGCTTTGCAGGTGACACGAGGCTACAGTAGTAGTAGTCAGCACCCCACCCCAGACCCGCAGCTCTCTTCTACACCAGGGTAGCCCTTGTGGCTTTGACCCCTGGGTAGGGAGGCCCAGTAGTCTGGGGCGTCATTTGGGCGCACTTTTTCTTTGGTCCTGAAATCTCTTCCTTATAATGTGACTTTCCTGAGCCTACCGGAGTTCCTCGGAACTCCCGTATTCGCTTGGGGGGTGGGCATTGAATTACCGTCCTTCGCCTAGGCAAGTTCGGCGGTAAGGAAGTGTCCCACACATAACTCGATCCCTCTGTGGTACTGGAGAGCGCAACCAGGCTTCCACTGAGGGGGTAGAGGACGAAAAACTGCCTTACTCTCTTAGCTATTGCTGTTAGGTTGATAACAAAAGTTCAGAGGTTTTTTGTCCCTTCAGGACTACGATTTTGAGTAAAGGGGTCGGACCTGGTCCGATACCCAGTATGAGTGATACCCCGGCTACCCCTTCTCCTCCTAAAGGAGGAGGGACGACAAAAGACCCTTCTACGACTAATCTGATGACGAACAATGGTACCCCCACTAATGACAAGATGAGACGACCACTTTTCACAATCCCCACCCAGAATGCAAGGTTCGCGAATGTAAAATGCGTGAATGAAAATCAGTCGCTTCTGAACGTGAACCCCTTTATCATCAAAAAGGTCCTTGATGGTCAAGTGGACGGCGACTTTGATTTTGTAAAAAAATTGCGAGATGGAAGCCTCCTTGTTAAAGTACAATACAACTCCCAGATTAAGGATTTACTTAAGCTGACGCAAATTCATGATCTTCGAGTTAAAGTAACTATCCCTATTGGCCCAAATACCTGTAAGGGAGTAATCTTTCACAGGGATTTGAGGACGATGGATGAAAGTGAAATTCTTGAGAGCATGAAGGACCAAGACGTAGTGGACGTTCATTGTATGACCAAGAAGGACGGGAATGTACGAACGAAAACTGGACTGTGTTTTTTGACCTTTGCTTTGAATAAAATCCCAGAATATGTCAATGTCGGTTATGAACGTGTTCAAGTAAGACCTTATGTCCAAAAGCCAATGCATTGTAATAGATGCCAAAAATTCGGACACACCTCATTAAGATGTATTGACAAAGATTCATCTAAATTTGTTTGCCGGAAATGTGCTGAAGCCCATGACACCATCACATGTACTAGCAAAATTTCCAAATGTGCTAACTGTGAAGGTCCCCATCATTCAGGATCTGCCGAGTGCAGCATCCTGAAGAAGGAGACTGAAACATTGGCATATATGAGAAAGCATGAAGTTAGTTATACTGAAGCTAAGAGGAAAGTGGAAAGTTTGACACACAAACCCGATACTTCCTATGCTGCAGCAGTAACTAACAACACCCCTAGTGCAAGTGATGTCAGTCAGCAGCTTGCAGCCAAGGATAAGGAAATTGCTGAACTTAAACAAACCGTTAAAGAACTAAACATTAAAGTATTTCAACTGACAAAATTGGTCGACCAAATGGCTGCATCAACCCAGCCAAAACATCATAAGGAGGAAGATACCGAATCACAGTCCGGAGCGCACCTTCCCGTCCGGGCTACTCCTGTGAGGACTTCGTCTGGCTCGCGATCGGTTTCTCGAGAGAGAAGCAGGTCGCAGTCTGTCAGTCGTCTCCCTCGCCAGGAGGTGCAGGACATGGAGGCTTCTGTCTCTAAACCATCCCGTGAGAGGTCCCCGGGAAGCGAGGGAGAGGAGGCGCCTCCCTCCCATAAAAAGAAAATAAAAACTGGTGGACAAGGCACTTCCAAACCCCATAAAACGTAATCATCGCGTCAACCATTATACAATGGAACTGTCGAAGTATTAGATCTAAAGTAAATGAACTTAAATTATTAGCCTCGTCCTATGCTCCCGATATTATCGTTCTCCAAGAAACTCATTTGACAAACCTCGTCTCTGACGAGGTCGTATCGCTCAGGAACTACCATTTATGTCGGAAGGATCGTGAGGGTAGGGGTGGAGGCGGAGTCGCCATGTACATCCACCAAAGCCTCCCTTTTACAGAAGTGAGTATTGATTCTACTTTGGAGTTTGTCGCATGCAAAGTAAAAATTAATGGCACGTATCTGGCTATATGTTCAGTTTATTGTCCGCCTGATAAAGTGATAATCTATGATGATCTTTTTGCTCTTCAGGAACGTCTGCCACAAAATAAAGTAATTTTAGGTGACTTTAATGCTCATCATACGTTATGGGGTTACCTACGGGTGGATGGTAGAGGTGAGCAAGTAGTTAAGTTGATTAACGAGTCTGATTTAGTCCTTCTGAATGATGGTAGTCCCACGCGGGTGGACGATAATACCGGGAATTTGAGCTTTATAGACATATCACTGGTCTCATCATCAGTAGCAGCCAAATGCCTGTGGCACACCATTGACGACTCGTTGGGAAGCGATCATCTTCCTATTTTGATTAAATACTCATGCGACACAGTGAGAACGCCTTCAGCGCCTAAATTTAACGTAAAAAAAGCAGACTGGGTCGCCTTCACAAGGAGCGTCGAGCTCGAACTTGTTGGAGAAACCATTGATGATAAAGTAAACAATATTCAGAATTCGATTATAGAAGCAGCTTTGCTATCCATTCCTAAAACTTCGACAGATAGCGTTAAGCATAGAGTTCCATGGTGGACACCAGATTGCCGCAGGGCGCTGTGCCGACGCAATAAGGCCTACAGGCTTTTCCAAAATAACATCACAAATGAGAACTTTTGCAATTACAAACAAGCAAGAGCTAGGGCTCGTAGAGTAATAAGACAAGCAAAAAGAGACTCCTGGCGGAGCTTTGTCTCTACAATAAATAGCAATACAAAAATATCAGAGGTTTGGTCCACTATTAATAAAATAAACAAGAAAAAAACATCATTCAAAATTAACATCATAGAAGAGGGTAACAATTTAGATTCACCTAGAGACATCGCTAATGCACTCGCCAGGCAGTTCTCTCATACATGCAGCTCAGCAAACTACCATCACGCATTCCTGCCCATCAAGGAAGCGGCTGAGTTGCAACCAATTCACTTTGCCACAGGAGATGACTTTGATTACAATAAAGATCTAACAATGGATGAGCTTGTCCGAGCCCTAGAAGCCTGTAGAGGAACATCCCCAGGCCCCGATGAGATTCGATATGAGATGATGAAGCATCTTAATCATGATGACATGATTAAGTTGCTAGAAGTGTACAATGAAATTTGGAAAAGCCACACTTTTCCAAACTCATGGCACTTCGCCCACATCATTCCCATATTGAAAGGAGGGGGTAATCCCAGATTTGCCATCTCCTACCGCCCAATTGCGTTGACAAGTTGCTTATGCAAGGTCATGGAACGAATTGTTAACAGTAGGCTATTGCACTTTTTAAATTCCAGTAATTTACTAGTTGACGAGCAGTGCCGCTTCCGAAAGGGACGCCAAACTCTCGATCAGCTAGTAAAGCTGGACAGTCACATTCAAGAGGCAATTGCCAAAAAAGATTTTTTGATTTCAGTATTTTTAGATATAGAAAAAGCCTACGACATGACATGGCGATATGGCCTACTCAGAAAACTTTATGCTTTCGGATTACGTGGAAACTTGCCTTGTTTTATTAAAAATTTCATTTCTGACAGAACGTTTTCTGTCAAATTGTTTTCTGACAATGTCACTTTTTCGGACATTTTTGTCCAGGCAAACGGGGTCCCACAAGGAAGTGTCTTGTCACCAACATTATTTTTATGTATGATAAATAACATCTTACCAGCTCCTCCTCGGAATCTTAAATACTCACTGTACGCTGATGATTGTGCATTATGGCATTCCAGCAATAATGCAGAATTCTCAGCAAATCGCATCCAATTGGCACTGGATATGATTCATAACTGGGGCCTCCAGTGGGGTTTTAAGTTTTCCATTAGAAAGAGTATTGGGGTAATTTTTTCACATAGGAGGAAGCCGAACATCAGGCTAACTCTAGACAACCACCCAATACCTATTCAAAATTCTGCAAGATTTCTTGGGCTACTTTTTGATAGTAGACTCAATTGGAAAGACCACATTGGTCAGTTAAAGAATAAATGTCAAAGAGCACTAAATTTATTAAAGTGCATTTCTGGTAATAAATGGGGAGCTGATAGACAGTCTTTGCTAATGGTATATAAAGCCCTGATTAGGTCTAAAGTAGACTATGGGTCAATCGTGTATGGTTCGGCATCGAAAACAAGTTTGAAAGGATTGGATGCTGTGCAGAATGCTTGTTTGCGTGTGTGTCTTGGAGCCCTAAAATGTACTCGGATCGAGCGTCTTGAGGTGGAGTCAGGAGTACCTCCCCGCCGACTCAGACGCGGCCAGTTAGCACTGACCTACGCCGCAAAGGTGGCTCTAGACCCGAACCACCCTAATGGCAATGGAGGCATTAGGCCCTTTGCCACGAGACTCCACGACCTCGTCGAGAAAGTCGGTATAGATCTCTCTACCATCGATACCCTGGTTAAGTCAAATGGGAAACCCCCAATTTTTCTATCATGGAAGCCTGGCTTCCATCAGCCAAGGCCATGGCGCCGGAGGGTGAGGTACGCCAGAGGTTCAGAGAGACTTATTAAACATCTATCCTTTTTCCATATATATACCGACGGCTCCAAGACAGACGAGTGTGTAGGTGCGGATGTATGGTCGACTGAATGTGAACTAAAGTTTAGACTGCCGAATCATACATCGATTTTTCTTGCTGAACTTTTTGCCATTGATAAAGCTATTGATTTTGCACTATCGACGACCCACGATAGAACAGTCATTTTTTTCCGATTCATTAAGTTCACTTAAAGCTATTAAATCCTTAGAAACCACCAAAAATGAACTGCTGGGTAATATCATTCGTAAGTTACACGGTGCCAACAAATCAATCAAGCTAATATGGGTACCAGGTCACTCTGGTATCCATGGTAATGAACAGGCTGACAAACTAGCCGGGTCAACTGGCGATCTGGACACTACCATAGTTCGTACAGATCTCAGGTGTTTTGTGTCTCTTATAAAAGCAAAAATACATCTCCTGTGGCAAAGTGAGTGGACCAGCCTCCAACTCACAAACAAGATTAAACCAATAATTGAAATGTGGGACACAGCCCACAGGAAGATAAGAAGGGAGGAGGTGGTGTTGGCCCACCTTAGGGTCAACGCCTCAAGATATACCCACCTCACTCCCTACATTGAAAAAAATTACCCTCAACGATGCCAGCTCTGCAACACCAGCATAACTATATCCCACCTGTTAATAGTATGCCCTAAATATGCAAACCATCGACAAAAAATCAAGAATTATTTTAGAATAAAAAATAAAGATTTCATATTAATAAACATACTATCAAACGATGAAAAAATCATCAGAGTAATCCCTTTTTTAAGGGAGACAAAACTTTATGACCTTATATAGATTGATAGAATAAATAGGATCCATTGGCTTAATAACCTTGGCCACATGCCGCTGGTTGATAGCCAAGAAATCCAACAAAGAAGAAGAAGATGGAAGTAGGCAGGGGGTATAGGTTGTAACGTCCACGTCCTGATAGCGGCCGATGTACATCCGGCGGAAGCTAGTGACGTTTGTTTGTTTTTGTGTTCCCCTGCGGTCGTAAGGACGAGATTTTTCATGGCAGTAAGGTGGGATATTTTAAGATTTCTATTTTTATAGTATAAAACAGTGCTCCTTTATCTTCGTGTTTTAGGTTCTGGTTCTGGTTCTTATTATTCGTTCGTTTTTAATGTACATGTGTTTAATGTTTACTTTTCGTGTTTTACCAGTTTTAAAAGTATTTTACTATTGTTCAAGTGTCTTAGTGTTTTAATAAATTTATTTTTAAGATTCGTGAGTGAAATTCCTCTTTTTACTTTAACCCTTTTTAAGAGACAAATGATACCATAACTTGGCTACCTGTGGCAAGCAATTGACGACCTTCTATCAGCCCTTAAGGCTGACACGCACTCCTCTCGGGATTTAACACGCTTACCAGACATTTACATGCATACTTTCCTTTATATCAATTTACACTTCTAGAGGTCTCCCCCTTTCGGGGGACTAACCAGGTGGTGGCAGCGCTAATGACCTAATTAGCAAGAGTAATTAAGAGTCAATCACTACAACACCTGTCATCCCACACCTGAAGCATGATGGGACAAAGGCTGGTGCATCTGCAGTACTATATTCTGCAGCACTGCAAGGACACTCCCTGGCAGTATGTTGTTCACCACATGCTGCACAGCGCGCTTTGTTCTTGCAGTACAAGAATGGCCACTTCCCATGCAGTTATAGCATATCACAGCAGATGCCCTCCACGGCCGCACATGGCTGGTGGGCATGTACTTCTCAAAGAAGTGGTATGTACTGGGAGGTGGTTGCTCTCCTTTCCATGTTATACGGATACGATTGAGTGGTTTCCTATCCTTTTGCACTCTTATGGCCTTGTGAACTCCATCGAGTGCATATGCCTGTTCAAGATCGAAATCCTTGTTGTAGTGTGCCACAAGGTATTCGTCATATTTTTCTTCTTTGTTTTGTGACATAGTTTAAAAGTATTACCTCAAATTGATCCTTCAAAAAGGTCGTTGATATAGTTTTGCTGAGAGCAAGCGACCTACACATATGGTGAGGAGAGAGTCTCCGGGCCCGAGGGTCGTTGCCGAGGTCCTGTAGCCATTTCATTTTTTTCCGATTTCGTGGTGCCTTCTGGGAAGGCGAGGCGGACATAATTCTTCTTTGGTGCCAGTGGCATCTTACCGGCACTCTGTCGAGCTTGGCAATGGATTCAGCGGGACTATCTGAAGCGCACTCTTCACCCGCAGGGGTGGGGGGGGGGGGGCAGTTATCCACCAAGTCCTCCCCCTCAGTGTTTACATTGCGGTTTTCCCCCATCGTGGGGGTGACCGAGGGACTGCATATCACATCACAATCCTGTGGGACTTCACAGTACAAACTGATAAGGTGCTAGAGCACCGGAGACCAGATGTTGTCATTCTAGATAAGGAGAAAAGAGAATACATTATCAGTGACTTTGCGGTAACAGATCAAAACATTACCACAACGAGCAAGAAAAGATCACGAACTAGCAAGACCTGCGTATAGAGATAGGGATGTTAAAGCAGTTGTTGTACCAATAGTGGTAGGTGCACTGGGAACAGTTTCCAAAGAGCTGGACAAATATCTAAACGAACAGACATCCCTCCTGTATTCCCGTGCCTGCAGAGGGCAGCGTTACTAGGCACAGCCTCCATCCTGAGGAAGGTGCTTGGCATCTCAGGGTTCGGGTAGGACCCCGATGTCGAGTGTGAAATTCACTATAAGATGGCGCACTTGATGTGTGCCATCTTAAAAAAAGAAAAAAAAAATCATTATGATTGTAATTATCATGGTTATATTTTTATTATTACTTGTATTGTTATTATTATATATATATATATTATTAGCATTATTATTATTATTATTATAATGATTATTATTATTTTTATTGTCGTAATTACTAGCATCATCATTACTATGAGAATAATTATAATAATTATAGTAATAGTTGCCATAACTACAATGATAATAATGATGATAATAATATTAATGATAAAGATAATAATGACAATAAAGATGATAATAATATTAATGATAAAGATAATAATGACAATAAAGATGATAGTAATGATTATGATAATATTAATAAATACAATAATTTATAATGAAAAAAGGCGAAAAAGCGGGAAAATCTAGCGAAATATCGGCTTTTCAGAATACACTCGAAAAAGCCCACATTCGATTAAAATTACAATAATGATTTTAGTAATAATGAAGTTCAGTATGGTAATTATTATGATAATCCCATTATTAATGACAGTTATTATAACATTGAAATAAATTTAAAATCAAAATAATAATAATTATTATTTTAATAACAATGGGAATAATTGCAATAATATTAATCATCATTATAATAATAATAATAATTATTATTATTATGAAAAGAAAATACTAATATTAATGATGATAATAATAATAATATCATTATTATTATTATTATTACTATGATTATTATTATAATTATTGTTATAATTACTTATCGTAATAATATTATTATTATTGTTATTTCCATTATCATTCTAATTATTATTATTATTACCATATTTATTATAACATTTATTATCGTTATTATGATAACTATGGTAATAATTATAGCAATTATTGTTTTAACCAATTCGCGACGGTAAAAAATGAACAAAAAATAGGGAAAGTTCAGTGCTCATTTTTTATATTTTTTGTGAAATGTCTCTACACATAGATGGCTCTGCCTTACCTGATTTCACCTTTCTTTGAATTGGCGGGAAAATGTATTTTTTACTAGTGCTATGAATTTCGATATGAATATGAATATTTTCGTAAATTAAAGAAAAGGGTAAACGGCCAAGACAGGCAGTACTCGTAACTGGCTCATTGGTGATTTAGTACAAGTGTAGCCATCTACGAGTAAAGACAATTAAATAAGTAAACTCACAGTGGGCATGGCACGGATACGTGACATGCCCGTCGCAAATGGGACAACTGCACTAATGATAATGATAATAATGACAATAAAATTATAGATGATGGTAAGGATAATTATTAATGACAATAATGATGATAACAAGGAGAATCTTTATGTAAGCAATAATAATTACGACTACATATAATAAAAAAGAGAGAGAAAGGAAGAGAGAGAGAGAGAAAGGAAGAGAGAGAGAGAGAAAGGAAGAGAGAGAGATAAAGGAAGAGAGAGAGAGAGGGAGGGAGAGAGAGAGAGAGAGAGAAAGGAAGAGAGAGAGAGAGAGAGAGAGAGAGAGAGAGAGAGAGAGAGAGAGAGAGAGAGAAAGGAAGAGAAAGAGAGAGAAAGAAAGGAAGAGAGAGAGAGAGAAAGGAAGTAAGAGAGACATAGAGAGAGAGAGAGAGAGAGATAGAAAGAGAGAGAGAGAGAGAAAGGAAGAGAAAGAGAGAGAGAGAGAAAGGAAGAGAGAGAGAGAGAGAGAGAGAGAAAGGAAGTAAGAGAGAGATAGATAGAGAGAGAGAGAGAGAAAGAGAGAAAGAAAGAGAGAGAGAGAGAAAGAAAGAGAGAGAGAGAAAGAAAGAGAGAGGGAGAGAAAGAGAGAGAAAGAGAGAGAGAGAGAGAGAAAGGAAGAGAGAGAGAGAGAGAGAGAGAGGGGGGGGGGGGGAGAGGGAGAGGGAGAGGGAGAGGGAGATGAAGAGAGAGAGAGAGAGAGAGATGAAGAGAGAGAGGGAGAGGGAGAGGGAAATGAAGAGAGAGAGAGAGAGAGAGAGAGAAAGATGAAGAGAGAGAGAGAGAGAGAGGGAGAGGGAGAGGGAGAGAGAGAGGGAGATGAAGAGAGAGAGAGACATCAGCATCCTAGTGGTGTAGATCGACAGCCACCTCACTTTCACAGACCACGTCAGGGGAATGGCGAAGAACGCGGCTAGGAAACTGGCATGCATCCGTCGCATCACGCCCCTCCTTGACGCAAAAAGGCTGCTGCACGCTCTACCACTCCCAGGTTCGCTCCGTTATGGAGTATTGCCCTCTGGTGTGGTCCTGCTGCCCCCCATCATACCTGGGACTACTAGACAGTGTCCAAAATCGAGCCCAGAGACTAGTGTCATACAAAATGTCAGTAGAAGACCGAAATTTACACTTCCAGCCTCTTCAGCATCGACGAGATGTTGCAGCTCTCTGTGTACTCTACAAA
This sequence comes from Penaeus chinensis, assembly GCF_019202785.1. Classification (NCBI taxonomy): domain Eukaryota; kingdom Metazoa; phylum Arthropoda; class Malacostraca; order Decapoda; family Penaeidae; genus Penaeus; species Penaeus chinensis. The sequence continues at coordinate 10,918,959 of NC_061861.1, read as the reverse complement.
GTACACAGGCTAACGCGTCCCCCATCTCACGTCCCTGCGACATAAACAACGAGTGGCTGCAACGCATGGCACACGACATTCTAGCAACCGCCGTCAAGAGCTGCAAATACCCTTCTCCAGGACTGAACTTCATCAACGCTCTTTTCAACCAAAATATTCCAGGCTCTGGAACACGATGGTTCAGCAAACCCCTCTGCACAACCTCCCCAGCCTGCAAGCCTTCAAGACTGCTGTACATAGATGGAGGTCCCACGATCCTGGTTAATAATTGGTGTTTCAACTCATAACAAAGACACGAGTCTTCCCATCAGGTCAAGCTTCTAGATAGACTTTAATTAATAAGAAAGTCTTAGGCTTAAATAAAACACAGGGGAGTAGAAACAACCCCCTGTCTATAACCTGTATTATCCACAAAAGAGAGAGAGAGAGATACACAGGAGCTCCTCACAATACTCAGAATAGCTGCTGCCACAGACACTTTCTGATTGTGCATGAGAGCATGGAGCACTAGCATTTGTTATTGAAGACCTGATATACTTCTTAATTCTGAGTAATTTAACCATTCGTTCAGCTACAACTAACGTTCCAGCATACCTGGCTGAAATTCTCCTCTCTCCTCTTCCCAGCTCTCGCCGTGAACTAGCCATTCGTTTGCAAGTCCCCTTCTTTACCGTACTTTGTCTATCTTCGCTTATTTTTTCTTCTAAACAACCTTATTTCCCCTCCCCCTCTCTCACTTGGGCTGAAACTACTTCCGATGGGGCCAGAAAAAAAAATCCCCATGGTGAATTGACACCGTCCGGCTCCCCTTAGGAAGACAGTCCCCCCCCCCCCCCTGATCGCATACACGCTGCCACTCCCTCCCACCTCTCCCCCACCCTTTGCTGCTACTCCAGTCCCTCCCCTGCCCGCTACTGTTCCCCCCGCCTCCTCCCCCTGCCGACGCTCCTCTTGCCCCTTCCCCCACCTACCGTTGCCCCCCTGCCCCATTTCGCGTCAAGAGGCTGTCTCACGACGCACGATAAAACGAACATAAGAGAATTGCTAGTTTAATTAAGACCGGGATCTGCCCAGACAAGTGGTGCTGCGTATGCGGCTACGCAGTGAGAAGGACGGAAGACGCTGTCAAGTGCACTAACGTAACTTGCCAAAACTTCTGCCACGTTAACTGTCTGCATGGAAACAGCGAATTTATTTGTGACCAAACTGCATCACTGAGAGAACTTCCAGGTATTGCAGAACCGACTGAATTCATCCGGCATCATCCACTCGCAGAGGAAGCTCCGGTCCAGTGGAACCATACAGAAGAGGATGAATTAATAAACCTTCCTACTAACCAACTAATCACCATCATCAAAAACTTGCGAGCGGATCTCTCCAGGAAGAATTCATTACTCACATTCTTCAACACTTTCTCGGAGAACCTCGCGAGAAATAGAGACGACGTAGTCACAGTGCTGCAACTTATATATAATATCCAAGCCACGAGAAGCAGCATCGACTCTCTAGAGGTCAACTCACTTACCTGCACAGCCAACGCAGAACGTATCGACAAGGAGTGGTGTTGCAAAACCAACACCCACTTAGCGGCTAAGGCGTGGTGACCGTCGGGTAAACCACGGCCACTCAAGTCCTGCCGCACTCAGTCTTCTACTGAGACTCCAGTGACAGCAGAGCAAGATCAACTAAAAGAGGCACAAGAATACAGCCATACACTCTTATTCTCGCAATCTTCCAATACATCTACTAAGCC
>NC_061861.1:10904706-10907206 GCF_019202785.1 Penaeus chinensis | reverse complement strand
TATATGCATGAATGTGTAATCATGTGTGTATATATGTGTATACTTATCCTTATATATATATATATATATATATATATATATATATATATATATATACATTTATATATATATACATGTTTATATGCATGTGCATACAAATGAGTATATATACATATTTGTATATATACATGTGTATATACATGTTTATGCATTCATTCTTCTGACCTCAGATCACTCTACCTTATGATCACAGTATGGAGTCAAACAATATGAATATCGTTAATTTATCAATTGTTTATTTATTTTTTCTCGTGATTAGAGAGTTATATTGTTTCAATTGCAACGAATTTAGCGCGTTCGTGATTTTACTGTTTTTATGAACATCATCTCATTATTTCTTTCCCACTGACCATTTCCCGGAGTGAAAGTCATTTGTCAAAGCCCGGTTGGGTAGTTGGGTGATCTGACCTCACTTTCACCTTGAGTGATTGACACGTTGAAATGGATATGAGAACAGCTAGCATTTCCTATAAATTGTTTTCTAGAATTGTTACAATATAGGGATAACGCATAGCAACCGTTACATGTTCATTGGTGACACGTTCTATCGGCGCTAGAGCGGAGCTTGTAACGCGATTTATATACATTTACATTTTAATATAGCACCAGGGATCTTCCCCATATCATAGTGTCAGAGTGCCTGATTACCTGGGGTTGCATAAATGCCAAATAGATGTGGTGGTTTGGTTTGCGAAGTTCTAGCTTCGCCCGGGCCTTCTAGACATGGCCCGGCGCCAAATAAATCTGCGCTCCGACGTTATTTCGTTCTGCAACTTTTGAGCCGGTGTGACCCACAATTACGTCCGTTAAATAATGTAGGACTTAAGCTAGAATCGTGATTCACTTATTAATCACACCCTGCTCACACTTTATTATTATAGCTATTGTTATTATCATTTGTCTTATTGTTATAATTGCCAAAACAATTACAACTGTAATAATTACAATAATAGCGATAATAGTTAAAATAATGATAATAATAATCATTGTAATATCATTATTATTGTTATTATCATTGTTATTATAGTTATTATTACTATTGTTGTTATTGTTATAATTGCCAAAAAATATAACAGTAATATCTATAATAATATTGAAAATAATGATAATAATAATAAAAATCAAAAGTTCGATTTTTGTTATTATTATTATTATTTTTATTGCTTTTATATTTTCTGTTATTTCTATTATTGTTATGATTACCAAAAAAATATATATGTCCGCAATAATTACAATAATAATGGTAATAATGATAATTATGATAAATATAAAAGGACGATTTTTGCCGTTATTATTATTATTGTTTTTATTATTATAATAATTTCTATTTAATAGCATAATTACTAAAAAATATATACGGCGGCAGTAATTACAATAATAATGATAACGATGATGATAATGATGATAATAATTGCAAAAAAATGCAATAATGATAATAAGGATGATAATGATGAAAAGGATGATGATAATGATAGTAATGATGATAATGACGATGATAATGATGATAATAACAATAAGAGTGTCCATTTATAATAAAAAAGGAAAAAGAAAAAATCCCAAAGGTCGAAAAAGTGGCGAATTCTTGCAATTATTCGCATTATCAAAATTAATATTATAATTATGATTTTATTCAAATTCTCATTATTCTCATTGTTATCATCATTATGGTCATGATTAATGCAGTTATGCTTATTCCCATCCCTTTTACCCTAGTAATTGTCACAATCATCATTGAAATTGAAAAACACGTCATTTTTAGTAAGCTTTGAAAAGGCTATATTTCGCTTGTTTTGGCGCTTTTTCGACTTTTGGAATTTTTTGTCTTTTTCCTTTTTTTATTACAAGTGGACATTATTATTGTTGTTATCATCATTATTAGCATCGTTATCAACATTATCATCATTAACATTATTATCGTCATTATCATCATTATCATCAGCATTATCATCATTATTGCAATTATTAGCATCATTAGCATCATTATTATCATTATTATTGTAATTATTGTCGCTTTATATATGTTTTTGCTAATTATACTCATAATAGAAATAACAAAAACAATAAAAGCAATAATAATAAAAATAATAACAGAAATCGAACTTTCGTATTTATTATAATTATCATAATAATCATTATTATTGTAATTATTTCGGCCATATACATTTTTTTGTTAATAATACAAATTAAAGAAATTATAAAATATATAAAAACAATAATAATAATAATGAAAATCAAACTTTCACTTATTTATAATTATTATCAATATTATCAATATTATCTATATTATTTTAATTTTAATATTTTTTTCTGCAATTATCCTCATAATAGAAATATTAATAATAATAATAATATTTACAACAACAATAATAAAAAAATAACGACATTATAATAATTATTAAAATCATTATTAATGATATTATCGTTATTATTGTAGTTATTACAGTTGTATATATTTTTTTTT
>NC_061861.1:10887206-10892206 GCF_019202785.1 Penaeus chinensis | reverse complement strand
AATGTTTTTTGGTCAGAGATATTTCTAATATTTTCTGGTAGTTGGTTCCAGATCACCAGTCCCCGGAATTGCATATTTCTTGCCCCGGTTTCTGTATTCGACCTTTTGATATATAAGGAGTTATTTTGTCTTGTAAGGACACCTGTTATGTTACCTGTTGTTTGTATAGGTAATAGCCAGTTTGGGAAAATTCCTTGTATTATTTTATGAATCAGAATACACGTGTCATATTTGTGTTTCTGTTGTAATTTTAGCCATTTTAGTTTGTTTATATGTGGTGTGATGTGGTCATATTTATTTACATTTCCCAGTGCTACTCTTGCCACGAAGTTCTGTAGTTTCTGTGTCCTTTGTATTTGTGTTTTGTTTGTGTAGCCCCAGATGTTAAGGCAGTAATTAAGGATACTAAGTGCTAGTGTTTGTATAACAGCAATTCTTGTTTCTGTGGGTATTTTATTTTTTATATGATTCAAGTATATCAGTGTGCCCATTACTTTTCTGTAGATGTAATCAATGTGTGTCTCGAATGTCATGTATCTGTCTACGTGTACCCCTAGGTTGTTTACTGTTGTGTTGGGTTTGATGAAGCAACCTTGGAAATCAATAACTGTATCTGTGGGTATTTTTGCTATGTTCTGACGGCTGCCAATGAAAATACATTGTGTTTATTGTGGATTTATTTTCAGGCCATTCATATCGAAGTAATGTTTTGCTTCTGTTTGGGTCTGTTTAGTTTTTCTATCAATTCATTTAGATTATCTACAGAGGCAGCGTGAAGAATTTGAGAGTCGTCGGCGTACTGAACAAGAAGACAGTTTTTTGCCATTGATGACAAATCATTTATGAATATAGTAAATAAGATTGGGCCAAGGATTGAGCCTTGTGGAACACCGAACGAAATTGATTGCATTGATGATACTTTTTCATGGATTTTGACTGATTGAGTTCTCGCGGACAGGTAACTTTTGAACCAGAAATTATCAATTTCGTGATTTGTTAGTTTGTTTACAAGTAATTCATGGCTGATACTGTCAAAGGCCTTCGATAAATCACATAGAGTGAGCAAATTGATCTGGTTATTGTCTATATCAGGGCTACTCAACTGGCGGCCCGCGGTCTGAATCCGGACCTTCTGAGTGTTGAAGATTCTTGAAAGTCTTTCCTCGATTGACTGTAGGGTAAGTTTGGGATCTGTCGTGCATATGTAATTAACCTACAGAAAATTTTCCATTTCAATTGTTTTTCTGAAAAAAATATCCACGTCTTATTTTAACTACAATTTTTTTTTTTTTTTTTTTTTAATCTACTAGTTAGCTTTATAATTTGGATAAATAAGTCAAATAATGAATATGAAATAAATAAAAATCATATGTGAATAGTATGGAGTACTCAGATTGGTGGTTTTATTTTCATGATTGCATGTAAAATATTTATCCGGACCTCTGCATATGTTGGAACTTGTCTAACTGGATCCTTGCTCATAATAGTTGAGTAGCCCTGGTCTATATTATTATATATTTCATTTGTGACTTTTAGTAATGCCATTTCGGTTGATAATTTATTCCTAAAACCGTGTTGCGTGTTAGATATAAGGTTATTCGCTTCTAAAAATGTTTTTAATTGGATTGCAACTATTTTCTCGAGAACTTTAGATTTTACTGGTAGTATAGTGATGGGTCGATAATTATTGATTTCGTCTCTGTCACCGGATTTGAAATTATTTTTGAAATGAAGTTATGGTGCCATGTTTCCAAAGTGATGGATAAACACCGGTGACTATAGATGTATTAATAATTACTGTCAGATAGTATGCAATTGCTGGTAAACTATCGTTTATGAAACGATGTGCAATTCCATCTGCTCCCACTGAATTTGTATTTTTTAAGTGTTTTATTGTTAGGATAATTGTTTCTACTTCTACTGGTTGCGGTCTGAAGAAGTTTGTTGTAGTGTTCGTTTCGTTTATGTTCTGTTGATATGTGGGGGCGGTTGTCAGTTCAAAAGTGCGTCTACCTACTTATGCAAAGAAGTTATTAAAGTATTCTATACTATTTATGGAATTTTGGGAGGTATCTGTGTTTTGTTTCTTCTTAGGCACTAATGTATTTACTAGTTTCCACGTTTCGGCAGAATCGCTTCTGCATTCATTGAACTTATTTTTGAAATGATTAATTCAGCCTGGAGGGGGGTGTCAAATCTGTTTATCTTGAGAGCTTTGTGAGTATTATTTCTATCATTTATGGCCCTCTTAATGTTGTCATTTATCCAGGGGGCGGGAGGACGCCTAACTGTTTGTTTTAAAAGGAGCGCAGGCATCGAGGCCGTTCTTTATCACGTTTGTAAGAATATTAACTTGTTTGTCAACGTCGTCAGTTGTTAAGATCTCTGACAGTGACGAGTCATTGGCTATAATATGTTGACAGAATAATTGAGGATCGTAATGCGTTAGGTCGCGAGAGGTTTTACTGACTGGTCTTCGCTTTGTTTTTACTATATTCAAGGTCAAGGTTATAAGCTCGTGATCAGCAATGTGGCATGGGACAGCACTTGCGTGTAGTGTAATATCGGGTCTGTTTGTTATTATAACATCTAATATGGATGAGGTGTTTTCTGTAATCCTTGTAGGCTTCGTTATAAGTTGTTTTAATTTGTTTTTGTTAATTATCCCATTTAATTTTGCATTTGGTTTATTTAGATTGTCATTTAAATCACCTAAGATGAAAAGTGGTTTTGGTTAATATTTTCTAGGTAGTCAAATGATTCTGTGGTGGCATGAGGGTGTCTGTAGATTGTGCCGACGAGGAAGGAAGGATACATACTGCTTTGTACGGTTACCCAGATGTCCTCTACTGCTGTATGATTTACAGTTGCAGAGGAGATCTTATTTGATTTAAGGGTATCGCTTACATATATGTAGACTCCACCTCCACGTCCTGCATCACATCTGTAGACGTGAAAGTTTGGGGTGCTGATGAAGCCAAGTTTCACTGATACACAAAATATCAATGTTTCTCTCCTTAATTATAAATTTTATTTCTTCGAAATGACCGAGGAGGGACTGTGCATTGATGTGTTCTATAATGATGGTGTCAAACATTCTGCTCGCCTTTGTACTTGTTTCTATATAGGAATACTTTTCGATTGTTGGGAAAGATGTCGGACTCTAAGAAAATATCTGGTTTTATATCTTTGCCCCTTATAGTGACTGTGAAGCTAGAGTAATAATCATGTGTCATTTTTATTTTGAAAGCTTTGACATTGGCAATTTGGTTGAAATTATTTTCCAGAAAGTCTTCAATATCGTGTTCATCTGTGTCTGGGTGGCAACTCGTGATATATAGGTACACTACCTGAGGACGGTCGGCACCTTGCAAGGGTTTTGGCGAGGGGCGTTCCTCCCTTGTTTTTCTTCTTTGTTTTCTAGAGTTGACTTGAACGAAACCTTCCTCATCTTGGTGGGGCTGCGGCTGCTCGTTTGTTTGTTTTTGTGTTTCCACTCGTTCCGCGTAGTTGATGAGCTGTGGTGTTTGTGGAGCAGGAGGGGAAGTAGGGGGGGCAGGTACTCTAGGCACGTGGTGGTGTGTCGTGTCTTCCCACTGGCGATTTGGTGGGAAATTTGTTTGCTTGTTTTTCCTTTTACTGTTTCTAACGTAGATTCTCCTGGGTGTGACTTGTGTAGAGGCTTCGTTCCTCATACAGGTTGGGGACGAGTCAGCGTTGTTTTTGGGCTCCGGACGAGGGGTGGCTGGCGCGTCAGCAAGATCGTGAGTCTGCTGGGTCGGAGTGGGTAGAGAGGGAGTGGGTAGTGGGGACGGAGTAGTGGGGGAGGGTGGTGGTGGTGGGGGGGAGCTAGGAGAGGCGATGGGCGTGGGTGCTGCCGTGGTGGGTGTAGGAGTGTGTTTAATTTGTGGTGTAGAGGTAGATGTCATTCTGCCAGGGGGAGGGGATGCGAAGGGGAAGGATTGGTAGGCGGATTGATCGTGGGCAGGGGTTGGGAGATCAGATATTGCGTGATGGGATGGGGTCGAGGATGTTGTGACGAAAGCTTCCTTTCCGCATTCCTGCGGCTGAGAAGGCATCGCACCTTGGCTAATTAGACTGTTGATTGCAGATTGTTGTTCGGAGAACATTCCGATCAGCAGTTCAATCTTATTTTCAATAAGATATTGATTGATGAGGGAGGGTTCGTGTTGTGTTTGTGTATTTTGGTGTTTTGGTTTTTGAAAGATTTTTACAAATGGTGTAGAGATACCTGCTTTTTTAGGTGGTGGAGACCAGTCAGTGGCGGGAGTGTCTGTCGTTGTTGTAGCAAACACTATATTGTCCTTTTTTAAACACTGATCGACCATGGTATGCACTATGGAGTTTGTCATCCTTTTAATGTCTTTAGTTATATTTCTTGTCCTTCTTAAGTCTGATATATGCAGAATGATATTGTAGACGTTTTCGATCTCATCCGGGCTGTACAGTTTCCGGATTTGATCACACAGAACCATCCGTGCCCATGTTTTTTTTTTTTTTTTTTGTCGCAATAAAGCATAGGATCGTGTTTAGCACTATGGTTATGCTGCCTACCTGATAGACGGCTTTTCTGTCTGCACTGCATTCACTGTTTCCATTTATCTGGTTTGTTTCTTCATTGTTCTCAGTCTTATCACTGTTTCCGTTGTAATTACTGATCGGGCTGCTATGGTTGTCCGGGTTGCTGAGTCGCCCTTTGCCCTGGGCGGGGGGGCCGCCTTGACCCTGGCTGCCATAGGGGTGCCCATCGTCATGGGCGAGGGAGCAGCTTTGACCCGCGCTGCCAAGGCGCCCATATCCTAGGGCGGAGGTCCCATTATCCTGGGACGGGGGCACGTAACCCTGGGCCAAGGGTCCCCTTTCACTCTGGGGATTAGAGCTCGGGCTAGCTGTCCGAGGAAGCACCGGGGAAGCTCCCTGGCTGGCCCACTGTTACCCGGGGAGGGTAGTCAGATATCCCTCTGACTCTGTGGGACCAT
>NC_061861.1:10879706-10882206 GCF_019202785.1 Penaeus chinensis | reverse complement strand
TATATATATATTAAAAGAAATCTTTATTTCGCTTGAAGGGTATGAATTGCAGGTTACATGATATAGTCTTATTTAAAATAATGAAAGGTCAAGTGTCACTCCTTCAGAGAAAAACGAAATGTCAAATGATATCCGCAAGTCTCTTTCAGAGAAAAACGAAATGTCAAATGACATCCGTTTAAAATAATGAAAGGTCAAGTGACACTCCTTCAGAGAAAAACGAAATGTCAAATGACATCCGCAAGTCTCCTTCAGAGAAAAATGCTTCTAAAGCAAGCACGAGCTATCAAATGATATCCGCTTAAAAGATATAACTTTTAGTATTATAACCCAGCTGTTACAAAAGTATAAAAATGGGATATCTCAAACGGAAACGATGCTTCTAAAACAAGCACGAGCTATCAAATGATATCCGCTTAAGAGATATAACTTTTAGTATTATGACCCAGCTGTTACAAAAGTATAAAATGGGATATCTCAAACGGAAACGATGCTTCTAAAACAAGCACGAGCTATCAAGTGATATCCGCTTAAGAGGTATAACTTTTAATATTATGACCCAGCTGTTACAAAAGTATAAAAATGGGATATCTCAAACGGAAATGATAAGATGTCAAACAATCTTATTTTTTTCCAGAAAACATTAGAAAAGATATTCGTTGTTACTAAAAGTTATATTGTTGGGGAGTATCTATGTCTATGTCAAGAACATCATGATTTTTTTATATTATAGAAAAATCAATTAACTTTTTTTCTATTATTGAGAACTTTTTAATGAAATTAAAATCACCACTAGCTTTACTTATAACATTAGTATCATATTATAAATATATATATACTTTTATATATATAATCTTTGTATGCAATGTAAATTAGCATATCTTCATATCTTGTATGCAATGTAAATCATTCTGAAACATATCTTCATATAGTCTTTTTCTAATACTAATCGGTTTAAGTTTTATAAAAACATCATCTAAATATTTACAATTCTATTTTATTGCAGAAATTATTATAAAAACAGCATTAATTAATACATATATAAAAAAAAAATCAGAATCGATACAGAAATATCTTTTTTGACACGACGCAAAAAACACATTGAACGAAATATATAATATATCTTGTCAATATCCTTGTTAAATCAATAGTATTTGGATGAAGGAATATGTTGTCTGGTATTAATTTTTTTTTTTCTAAAGCAATTCAATATGTTTCTATCAATTCAGTAGTATTAATTATTTCATATTCTTATTCCATGTGAATTGTGAAACTAACTTTGGAGCGTTTATCTGTGTAATCAATATTTTTTTTCTGTAGTTTAAACCTGACACCAACAACTGGTGGTAGATAGCCTGCAACATCAATATTGTCAAAGTAATAATCAGGAAATATTGGTCCAGGGGTGTAGATAAATTCGTTCGTGCAATCTATGTAGATTCCCTTTCTCAGCTCTTCTCCATTTGCTTTCTCCCCTATATCAGTTCGCAGATCTAGGGGCATATCTTCTGGCAGTTCGTCCAGCCGTTAATAGGGTTTTAGTCTAAATGAATCATCCATGCTAAGCGTCAAAAGGACACAGGCGTAACTTTTATTAAAGCCATAACCACATATACTAAGGTATTATTCTGGAAATATGCACACCTGGTTTCCCTTTGGCCGTATACAACTGTTGCATGTGATATACTTCTCATCAGGAACAATTTCAAAATAAGGCATCAGAAACTTATTAATTTCATCCACATAAGTCTGTGCTGATTCCTGGTTTCCTTCCTTAAATCTAATATCACGTCTTGGTATAACATTCAGGCCAGAAGATGTATCCTTTTGAAAAACGGTGAAATGTATTGTAAGACCACCTCCCAGTATTACAGCAGTTGCAAGAACGCCAATAAGTACTTTGTAAGAAGTATTCAAAGTCATTGTGTTATTATTCAAATACCCCTAATTCTTTCCTTTTAAACTATATGGGGAATGATACTGTTAAATGGTAACCGCCAGAGCTGAAACCTTAGCCTTGATCAAATTTATATCATAAAGCCCCGCCTTGTACAAATTTATATTATAACTCCTCGGTCTTGATCAAATTTATATCATAACTCCTCGATCACTTTTATTTTTTTAAATGGGGGCTAAAATAATATATATATATATATATATATATATATATATATATATATATCAACTAGTAGGTATTTATGTTTATAAATAGCAAGAAAATTATTACTAATAATCATACATATAGAAGAGGTAATAAGAAAAATGTCACTTAAATAGGAAATATTGAATAAGGAAAACTACGAATTGAGTAGTATAATTAAACAATACGATTTAGATAGAGATTCAATAGTGTATGATATTATTAAAGAAAATGTAAAAAAAAATGTACCAACTTGGAAACAATTTTCTCCTTCATATTACACAATTGGTGACAAAGACACAATTGATGACAAATATTGGGATGAATATGCGCAACCATTAATAGGAGAAAGTCCTCCGT
>NC_061861.1:10847206-10854706 GCF_019202785.1 Penaeus chinensis | reverse complement strand
AATACGTATTAATATCATTATTTCAATTATTATCGTTACTATTGTAATAATTCAAGATATAATATTTATTTTTCCAATCATACTAATAATAAAAACATTAATGTTAATAATTACAGTAATAATAATAATAATAATAATAATAATAATATTATTATTAATATTAGAATAATTATTAACATTATAATTGTTATTAGTGTTATTATTAAAGTTATAGTATTTATATTTTAATAATAATGAAAATAATAATAACAATAATAATAATAATAATAATAATAATAATAATAATAATAATAATAATAATAATAATAATAATAATAATAATAATAATGATAATAATAATAAAAATAATAATAATAATAATAATAATAATAATAATAATAATAATAATAATAATAATAATAATAATAAAAGTAATAATAATAATAATACAAATAATAATAATAATAATAATAATAATAATAATAATAATAATAATAATAATAATAATAATAATAATAATAATACAAGTATTCCTGTTTTTATCAAAATTCTTGATAAAATCACACTTTTATCACAGTTCTCATTATTCTCAATTTTATCATCATTATTTTCATGATTAATACAATTCTAATAAAAGTTATCATTATTACACTAATAATTGCAAAAATCTCCATTGAAATCGAAAAAAACGGCATTGTGGGTACACTCTGAAAAGGCTAGATTTCGCTTCTACTTATGGGATTTTTTTTCTTTTTCCTTTTTCATTATAAATGTAGACTATTATTGTTATTATTATCATTATTATCATCATTCTCATCATTCTCATCATTATCATCATTATTATCAACATTATTACAATTATTCCAATAATTATCATCATTATCCTTATTATTATCATTATTATTGTAATTACTGGCTTCATATTTTTTTTTTTTTTTTTTTTTGGTAAATATGCTATTAGTAGAAATAATAATAACAATAGAAACAATAATATTAATAATAATAACAAAAATAAGGACAATAATAACGATTTTATAATACGTATTAATATCTTTATTTAAATTATTATCATTATCATTGTAATTATTTCAGCTATAATATTTATTTTTGCAATTATATTAATAATAAGAATAATAATAATGATAATAATAACAGTAGTTATAATAATAACAATATTATGATTAATTTTATAATTATTATTACCATTATAATTGTTATTAGTGTTATAATTACAGTTATGATATTTTTCATTGTAATAATAATAATAATAAAAAAATAACACAAGTATTCTAGTTATTATCAGAATTCTTGATAAAATCACACTTTTATCAGTTCTCATTTTCTCAATTTTATCATCCTTATTGACATGATTAATACAATTCATATAAAAGTTTTCCCTATTACACTAATAATTGCCATAATCTTTTTATTGAAGATTATTATTGTTATTATCATCATTATTCTCATTATTCTCATCGTTATCATCATTATCATCATCATTATCATCATTATTATCACCATTATTGCAATTATTGCAATAATTATCATAATTATCATCATTATATATTCTGCCTCAATATATATTTCCTTGGTAATTAAACTATTAGTAGAAATACTAATAACAATACGAACCATAAAGATAATAATTATAACAAAAATAATGACAATAATAACGATTTTATAATTCGTTTTAATATCATTATTTCAATTATTATCCTTATTATTGTAATTATTTCAGTTATAATATTTATTTTTGCAATTATACTAATAATAAAGGTAATGATAATGATAATAATTACAGTAGTACTAATAATAACAATATTATGATTACTATTGGAATTATTATTACCATTATATTTGTTATTAGTGTTATTATTGCAGTTATGTTAATAATAATAATAATAATAATAATAATAATAATAATAACAATAATAATAATAATAATAATAATAATAATAATAATAATAATAATAATAATAATGATGATAATAATAATAATAATAATAATAATAATAATAATAATAATAATAATAATAATAATAATAATTATAATAATAATAATAATAATAATAAAAGTATTCCTGTTATTATCAGAAATCTTGATAAAATCACACTTTTATCAGAGTTCTCATTATTTTCAATGTTATCATCATTATTGTCATGATTCATACAATTCTGATAAAAAAAAACATCGTTATTACATTAAAAATCGCCAAAATCATCTTTGAAATAAAAAAAAGCAGAATTTTTGCGCACACTCTGAAAAGACCAGATTTCGCTAGACTTTGCTGCTTTTTCGACTTCAGGGATTTTTTTCTTCTTCCTATTTTATTATGTGGAGACTATTATTGTTATTATCATCATTATTCTCATCATTCTCATCATTCTCATCATTCTCATAATAATAATAATAATAATAATAATAATAATAATAATAATAATAATAATAATAATAATAATAATAATAATAATAATAATAATATAATTATCTTGATAAAATCACACTTTTATCAGAGTTCTCTTTATTCTCAATTTTATCATCATTATTATCATGATTAATGACACTAATAATTGCAAATATCATCATTAAAATCGAAAAACCCGCAATTTTGAGAACACTCTGACATGGCTAGATTTTTTTTCTAGATTTTGCTGTATTTTTTTCCTTTTGGATTTTTTTTTTTTTTTCCTTTTTTATTATAAATGAGACTATCATATTTATTATCATCATTATCATCATTATTATCATTATTATTGTAATTTCTGGCGCCATATATATTTTTTGGTAATTTTACTATTAGTAGAAATAATAATAACAATAGAAACAATTATATTAATAATAATAACAAAAATAATGACAATAGAAACAATAATATTAATAGTAATAACAAAAATAATGACAATAATAACGATTTTATAATACGTAATAATATCATTATTTCAATTATTATCGCTGTTATTGTCATTATATCAACTATAATATTTATTTTTCCCATTATATTAATAATAAAAATAATAATAATGATCATAATAACAGTAGTAAATATTCATACCAATATTATGATTACTGTTATAATTATTATTACCATTATGTTACTAGTGTTATAATTATTATTACCATTATGTTATTAGTGTTATAATTATTATTACCATTATAATTGTTATTACTGTTATAATTACAATTATAACATTTTTATTGTAATAATAATAATAATAATAATAATAATAATATTAATAATAATATTATTAATAATAATAATAATAATAACAAAAATAATAATAATAATAATAATAATAATAATAATAATAATAATAATGATAATAATAATAATAATAATAATAATAATAATAATAATAATTATAATAATAATAATAATAATAATAATGATAATAATAATAAAAATAATAATAATAATAATAATAATAATAATAATAATAATAATAATAATAATAATAATAATAATAATAAAAGTATTCCTATTATTATCAGAATTCTTGACAAAATCACACTTTTATCAGTGTTCTCATTATTCTCAATTTTATCATCATTATTGTCATGATTAATACAATTCTGATTATCCCTATTACTCAAATAATTGCCAAAGTCATCATTGAAATCGAAAAAAACGGCACATTCTAAATAGGCCAGATTTCGTTAGATATTGCTGCTTTTTCGACTTTGGAGATTTTTTCTTTTTCCTTTTTTATTATAAACGGAGACTATTATTGTTATTATCATCATTATCATCATCATTATCATCATCATTATCATCATTATTATCACCATTATTGCAATTATTGCAATAACTATCATCATTATCATCATTATATATTCTGGCGCAATATAAATTTGTTTGGTAATTAAACTATTAGTAGAAATAATAACAATACAAACAATAATGTTATAATAATAACAAAAAAAGGACAATAATAACGATTTTATAATACGTTTTAATATCATTATTTCCATTATTATCGTTATTATTGTAATTATTTACTTTTGCAATTATACTAATAATGAAGATAATAATAATGATAATGATAACAGTAATAATAATAATGACAATATTATGATTACTATTTTAATTATAATTACCATTATAATTGTTATTAGTGTTATTATTACAGTTATGATATCTTTTATTATAATAATGATAATAATGATAATAATTATAATAATTATAAAAATAATAATAATAATAATAATAAAAATAATAATAATAATAATAATAATAATAATAATAATAATAATAATAATAATAATAATAATAATAATAATAATAATAATAATAATAATAATAATCATAATAATAATAATGATGATAATAATAATAATAATAATTATAAATATAACAATACAAGTATTCATGTTAATATCAGAATTCTTGAGAAAAGCAAACTTTGATCACATTCGCATTATTCTCAATTTTATCATTATTTTTCTCATGATTAATCCAATTCTTATAAAAGTACACTCTGAAAAGGCAAGATTTCTCTAGATTTTGCTGCTTTTTCGACTTTGGCGCCATATATATTTGTTTCGTAATTATACTACTACTGATAACAGTAGTAATAATAATAACAATATTATGATTGCTAATATAATTATTATTACCATTATAATTGTTATTAGTGTTTTTATTACAGTTATAATATATTTTATTGTAATAATAATAATAATGATAATGATAATAATAATAATAATAAAAATAATAATAACAATAATAATAATAATAATAATAATAATAATAATAATAATAATAATAACACATTTTAGTGTTATTATCAGAATTCTTGATACAATCAAACATTTATGACAGTTCTCATTATTCTGAATTTTATCATCATTAATGTCATGATTAATACAATTATGATAAAAGTTATCATTATTACACTAATAATTGCCAAAATCATCATTGTAATCGAAAGAAATGGCATTTTTGCTTACACTCTGACAAGGCTAGATTTCGCTAGATTTTATGCTTTTTCGATTTGTTTTTTTCTTTTTCCTTTTTTCATTATAAATGTAGACTATTATCATTATTATCATATATATTATATTCATTCTCATCATTATCATATATATTATATTCATTCTCATCATTATCATAATCATTATCATCATTATTATCATCATTATTGCAATTATTGCAATAATTATCATTATTATTGTAAATACTAGCGCCATGTATATTTTTTTGGTAATTATACTATTAAAAGGAAAAACAATAACAATAGAAACAATAATTGTAATAATAATAATAATAAAATAATCATCATTATCATCATTATCATCATTATCATCATTATCATCATTTTCATCATTATCATCATTATCATCATTATTATCATTATTATTGTAATTACTGGCGACATATATATTTCTTTGGTAATTATACTATTAGTAGAAATAATGATAATAGAAAAAAATAATACTGATAATAATAACCGAAATAATGACAATATATATACGATTTTAATTATTATTACCATATATAATTGTTATTAGTGTCATTATTACAGTTATAATATTTTTTCATTCTAATAATAATATTAATAATAATAATGATAATAATAATAATAATAATAATAATAATAATAATAATAATAATAATAATAATAATAATAATAATAATAATAATAATAATAATAATAATAATAATAATAATAATGAAAATAATAATAATAATAATAATTATAATAATAATAATAATAATAATAATAATAATAATAATAATAATAATAACAATAATATTAATAATAATGATATTAATAATAATAAAAATAATATTAATATAAGTATCCCTGTTATTATCAGAATTTTTTATAAAATCACAGTTTTATCACAATTCTCATTATTCTCAATTTTATCATCATTTATTGTCATGATTCATACAATTCTGATAAAAGTTATCATTATTACACTAATACTTACCAAAATCATTATTGAAATCGATAAAACACGGCTGAGAAGTCTATATTTCTCTTTTCTTTTTGGTAATTATACTATTTGTAGAAATTATAATAACAATAGAAATATTGATAATAATAATATTAACAAAAGTAATGATAATAATTACGATTTTATAATACATAATAATATCATTATTTCAATTATTATCGTTATTATTGTAATTACTTCAGTTATAATATAAAAATAATAATGATAATAATATCAGTAGTAATAATAGTATTATAATTATTATTACCATTAATAATTGTTATTATTGTTATTATTGTTATAATATTGTTGATTTTAATAATGATAATAATAATAATGAAAATAATAATAATAATGAAAATAATAATAATAATAATAATATTAATAATAATAATAATAATAATAATAATAATAATAATAATAATAATAATAATAATAATAATAATAATAATAATGATAATAATAATAATAATAATAATAATAATAATAATAATAATAATAATAATAATAATAATAATAATAATGATAATAATAATAATAATAATAATAATAATAATAATACAAGTATTCCTGTTATTATCAGAATTCTTGATGAAATCACAGTTTATCACAGTTCTCATTATTCTGAATTTTATCATCATTGTCACGATTAATACAATAGTGATAAAAGTTATCATTATTACACTAATTATTTCCAAAATCTTAATTGAAAGCGAAAAATACTACATTTCTGATTACAATCTGAAAATGCTATATTTCGCTTGTTTTTGCAACTTTTTCGACTTTTGGGATTCTTTTTCTTTTTACTTTTTTTATTACAAAAGAACATTATTATAATTGTTATAATCATTATTAGCATCGTTATCATCATTATCATTATCATCATTATTGCAATTATAATAAACATATATTAATTATTATTAGTGTTAATTTCAATAGTATTGTTATTTTTTATAAAAACAGTTATAAAATACTTTTTTGCAGTAATGATAATAAAAAAAATAATAAAAATATTAATAATAATAATAATAATAATAATAATAATAATAATAATAATAATAATAATAATAATAATAAAAATAATAATAATAATAATAATAATAATTATAATTATAATTATAATTATAATAATAATAAAAATAATAATAATAATAATAATAATAATAGTAATAATAATAATAATAATCATAATAATAATATGAATAAGAATAAGAATAAGAATAGGAATAAGAATAATAAGAATGGTAATAATAGGAATGATGATAATAATATATATAATAATAATAATAATAATAATAATAATAATAATAATAATAATAATAATAATAATAATAATAGTAATAATAATAATAAAACTAATACTAGTATTACTACTACTGCTACTACTACTACTAATATTAATAATAATAATAGTAATACTAATACTGCTACTAATAATGCTACTAATACTACTACAACTAATAATAATAATAATAAATTAACAAAAGAATAGTAATGATAATAATAAAACTAGTAAAATAATAATAATAATAATAATAATATTAAAATTATTCGCATTGTAATCAAAATGAATATTATAA
>NC_061861.1:10822684-10825184 GCF_019202785.1 Penaeus chinensis | reverse complement strand
GAGAATAATGAAAACTCGGATAAACGAGTGATTTTATCAATAATTCTGATAATAAAAGGAATACTTGTATTTTTATCATTATCATTATTATTATTATTATTAGTATTATAATTAGTATGATCACTATTATTATTATTACTATTATTATTATTATTATTATTATCATTATTAGTATTATTATAATTATTATTAATATTATTAGTATTATTGATATTATTATTATTATTATTATTTTTATCATTATTATCATTATTATTATTATTATTATTATTATTATTATTATTATTATTATTATTATTGTTATTATTATTATTATCATTATTATTATTATTATTACAATAAATAATATTACAACTGTAATAATATGACTAATTACAATCATAATTGTAATAATATATATAATAGTAATCCTAATATTGTTCTTATTATTACTACTGTTACTATTATCATTATTATTATTATATTATCACTGAATCAATTAAAATAATAACGATAATAATTGAAATAATTATATTAATAGGTATCATACAATCGTTATTTATTGTCATTATATTTATTTATTTATTATTATTATTATTGTTTCTACTGCTACTATCACTCTGTGGTGGAGCAGTGGATTGCAGGTCAGCAATCTTGCTGACCTGCGTTCGAATCCCTCGCCGCCAGTGAATGGTAACCCCGACCACTCTTTGCACACAGGGGATAGTTTAGAAGTAAAAATGAAACAGACAGTATGTCACACCAAGAATATCCATTGAAATAAATTGATTCAAAACTAAACTTCAACTTTAAACTAAACTATTATTTCTACTAATAGTATAATTACCAAAAAAAAAAAAAAAAAAAAAAAATATATATATACACATGGCACTAGTATTTACAATAATAATGATAATAATGATTGATAATAATGGTAATTATGGCAATACTTGCAATAATGATGATAATGATGATAATGATGATGATAAAGATGTTGATAATGATGAGAATGAAGAGAATGATGATAATAATGACAATAATAATGATAGTCTCCATTTATGATAAAAAATGGAAAAAGAAAAATAACCCCAAAACTAAAAAGAGCAGAAAAATCGAGTGGAATCTAGCCTTTCCAGAGTGTACGCAAAAATGCCGTTTTATTCCAATTCAATGATGATTTTGGCAATTATTAGTGTAATAATAATAACTTTTATCAGAATTATATGAAGCATGAAAATAATGATGATAAAATTGTGAATAATGAGAACTGTGATAAAAGTGTGATTTTATCAAGAATTCTGATAATAACAGGAATACTTGTATTATCATTATTATTATTACTATTGTTAGATTTTCCTGCTTTTTTGACTTTTGGGATGTTTTTTCTTTTTAATTATAAAATGAGACTATTATTGTTATTATCATCATTCTCATCATTCTCATCATCATTATCATCATTATTATCATCATTATTGCAGTTTTTTAAATAATTATCATGATTATCATCATTACTATCATTATTATTGTAATTATTGGCGCCATATATATTTTTTGGCAATTATACTATTAGTAGAGATTTAATTATTTCAATGGATATTCTTGGTGTGACATACTGTCTGTTACTTCTAAACTATCCACTGTGTGCAAAGAGTGGTCGGGGTTACCATTCACTGGCGGCGAGGGATTCGAAATAATAATAATAATAATAACAAAAATAATGATAATAATAACGATTTTATAATACGTATTAATATCATTATTTATATTATAATCGTTATTATTGTAATCATTTCAGTTATAATATTAATTTTATTAATTAATATTAATGATAATAATAACAGTAGTAATAATAATAACAATATTATGATTCTATTATAATTATCATTACCATTATTCTCATCATTCTCATCATTATCATCATCATTATCATCATTATTATCATCATTATTTCAATTATTGCAATAATTATCATCATCATCATTATTATTATTGTAATTACTGGCGCCATATATTTTTTTGGTAATTATACTTTGAGTAGAAGTAATAATAATAAGAGAAACAATAATATTAATAATAATAACATAAATAATCACAATAATAACGAATTTATAATACGTATTAACAGCATTATTTCAATTCTTATCGTTATTATTGTCATTATTTCAGTTATAATATTTATTTTTGCAATTAAACTAATAATAGAAATAATAATAATGATAATGATAACAGTAGCAATAATAATAACTATATTATAATTAATATTATAATTATTATTACCAATATAATTGTTATTAGTATTATTATTAGAGATATAATAGTTTTATTGTAATGATAATAATAATAATATTATTAATAATAATAATAACAACAATAATAATAATAATAATAATAATAAAATAATAATAATGATAATAATAATAATAATAATAACAACAATAATAATAATAATAATAATAATAATAATAATGATAATAATAATAATAATAATAATACAAGTATTCCTGTTATTATCAGAATTTTT
>NC_061861.1:10812684-10815184 GCF_019202785.1 Penaeus chinensis | reverse complement strand
ATGATGATTTTGGCAATTATTAGGGTAATAATGATAACTTTTATATGAATTGTATTAATCATGACAATAATGATTAAAAAATTTAGAATATGTAGAAATGGGATAAACGTGTGGTTTCATCAAGAATTCTGATAATAACAGGACTACTTATATTATTAATATTATTATTATTATTATTATTATTATTATTATTATTATTATTATTATTATTATTATTATCATTATAATAATAATAATAATAATAATAATAATAATAATGATTATTATTATTATTATTATTATTATTATTATTAATACAATAAAAAATATTACAACTGTAATAATAACACTAATAATAATTAAAATGGTAATAGTAATTATAATAGTAATCATAATATTGTTGTTATTATAACTACTGTTACTATTTTCATTATTATATTTTTTATTATTAGTATAATATCGAAAAGAAATATTATAACTGAAATAATTACAATGATAACGATAATGATTAAAATAATAATGATATTAATACGTATCATAAAATTATTATTATTGTCATTATTTTTGTTATTATTATTATTATTGTTTCTACTGTTATTATTAATGTGCGGTGGAGCGGTAACGTTCTCGTCTAGCAATCTTGCTGACCTGCGTTCGAATCCCTCGCCGCCAGTGGATGGTAACCCCGGCCATTCCTTGCACACAGGGGATAGTTTATGGAATCAAAACTTAACCTTAAACTTTAAACTAAACTATTATTACCAAAAAAAAAATATCCATAGCGCTAGTATTTACAATAAAAATGATAATAATGATGATAATGATGATAATTATTACAATAATTGCAATAATGATAATGATGATGATAATGATGATGATGATGATAATGATGATAAGGATGAGAATGATGAGAATGATGATAATAATGATGATAAGGATGAGAATGATGAGAATGATGAAAATAATGATGATAATGACAATAATAGTCTCCATTTATGATAAAAAAAGGAAAAACTCCCCCCCCCCAAAAAAAAAAATCTAGTGAAATCTAGTCTTTTTGGATTTATTAGTGTAATAATGAAAAACTTTTATCAGAATTGTATTAATCATGACAATAATGATGAGAAAATTAAGAATAATGAGAACTGTGATATCAAGAATTCAGATAATAACAGGATTATTATAATTATTATTATTATTATTATTATTATTATTATTATTATTATTATTATTATAGTTATTATTATTATTATTATTTTTACTATTATTGATAGACTTTGCTGCTTTTTCGACTTTTGGGATTTTTTTATTTTTCCTTTTAATTATAAATGGAGACTATTATTGTTATTATCATCAGTTATTGAAATAATTATCATCATTATCATTATTATTATCATTATTATTGTAATTATTGGCGCCATATATATTTTTGGGCACTTATACTATTAGTAGAAATAATAACAATAGAAACAATAATAATAAAAATGATAATAATAACTAAAATAATGACATTAATAACGATTTTATAATACGTGTTAATATCATTATTTCAATTATTATTGTTATTATTGTAATTATTTCAATTATTATTGTTATTATTGTAATTATTTCAGTTATAATATTTATTTTTGAAATTATACTAATATTAAAAATAATAATAATAACAATAACAGTAGTAATAATAATAACAATATTATGATTCTATTATAATTATTACTACCATTATAATTGTTATTAGTGTTATTATTAAAGCTATAATACTTTTTATTGTAATAATAATAATAATAATAATAATAATAATAATAATAATAATAATAATAATAATAATAATAATAATAATGATGATAATAATAATAGTAATAATAATAATAATAATAATAATCATAATAATAACAATAATAATAATAACAATAATAATAATAATGATAAAAATAATATTAATAATAAAAAAATAATATTAATAATAATAATAATAATATTAATAATAATACAATATTCCTGTTATTATCATAATTCTTGATAAAATCACAATTATATCATTTCTCAATATTCTCAGTCTTATCATCATTATTGTCATGATTAATTCAATTCTGATAAAAGTTATCGCAATTAGACTAATAATTGTAATTATTTCCTTTATAATATTTACTTTTACAATTATATTACTAATAAAAGTAATAATAACGATAATAACAATAGTAGTAATAATCATAACAATATTTTGATTACTATTAAAATTATTATTACCATTATAATTGTTATTAGTGTTATTATTACAGTTATAATATTTGTTATAAAAATAATAATAATAATAATAATAATAATAATAATAATAATGATAAAAATAATACAAGTATTCCTCTTATTATCAGAGTTCTTGATAAAATCGCACTTTTATTACAATAACCATTATTCTCTTTTTTTTTTATCATCATTATTGTCATGATTAATACATTTCTGATAAAAGTTATCTTTGTTACACAAATAAATGCAAAAATCATCATTGAAATCGAAAAAAATG
>NC_061861.1:10800184-10805184 GCF_019202785.1 Penaeus chinensis | reverse complement strand
ACCCCACACCCCCACACACACACACACACCCACCACACACGACACCACACACACACATAAAACCCACACCACACAACCAACCACACACACCCCAAAAACTCCAACACACAAACAAAACAAACCCCCCCCACAACAACACACTACCCACCACCAAACAACCCAAACCAACCCCACCACCCCACCCATAACACCAACCCCACACAAGCCCCCCAAAAATCCAAAAAACCCCAAAAAACCCCAAAACCCCCCCAAAACCCAACCCCAAAACCCCCACAAAAAAACCACAAACACAAACCAAAAAAACCCACACCCCCCCACACCAAACAAAACAAAAAAAACCCCAAAAACCCCCCCCCAAACAACAACCCCACAACCCAAAACAAAAAAACAAAAAAAAAAAAAAACCACAATCCCCCCTAAAAACAAAACCCCCCCCCCCCCCCCCCCAACAAACAATCACACAAAAACAAACCCCAAAACAAATACAAAGGCCCAAACCAACCAACCAACCCCAAAAAAACATCCCCAAAAACCCCCCCACTCCCCCCTACAAAAAAAAAAACAAACACACACCCCCCCACCAAAAAACTGACATAAAAAAATAAATAAAAAAAAAAACCCAAAAAAAAAAAAAAAAAACCCCCCCCAAAAACAAAAAATTTAAAATCCCAAATCAAATCAGACCAAAAAGCATTAATAAAAAACCCATCCCCCCCCCCCCAAAAAAACCCACATAAGAGGCCTAAAAAAATAATTAAAATACTTAAAGCTAAAATCATTGGGATTTTAAAAATTTTTCCCCTTTTAATTCCCAAAGGGAAATTAAATTTTGTATAATATAAAGAAATGTTTAAACATAAAAAATAATCAACAAACATCATTACCGTCATTACACATTTTCATCATTATTTTCAATTAATAATAATTATTAAATAATAATAATTTTAATAATAACAATAATAATAAGAATAGTAATAAGAATACTTATACTAATATTACCACTTCTACTAGTAATGATAATAATAATAGTAATACAAATACTCATTACAAATACAAATACTCATTCTAATACAACTACTATTACTACTACTACTATATTATTTTTAGTAATACTAATACTACTACTACTACTACTAATAATAATAGTAATACAACAATAATGATGATAATAATAATAATAATAATAATAATAATAATAATAATAATAATAATGATAATAATAATAATAATAATAATAATATATTAACTAATAAAACTAGTAATTTTAATTATGATTTTTCCCAAATTCTCGTTATTCTCATTGTTATTATAATTATGGTCATGATTTATGGAATTATGTTTATTATCATCCCTTCTACCCTAATAATTGTCAAAATCATAATTGAAAGCGAAAAACACGTCATCTTTTTCTTAAGCTGTGAAAAGGCTATATTTCCACTTTTAGGATTTTTTTATTTTTCCTTTTTTTATTACAAATGGACATTATTATTGTTGTTATTATTATTATTAGCATCGTTATCATCATTATCATCATCAACATCATCATTACCGTCATTATCATCATTATCATCATTATTGCAATTAATAATAATTATTATTATTATAATAATAATAATAGCAATACTAATACTAATACTAATACTACTACTGCTAATAATAATAATGATAATAATGATAATAATAGTAATAGTAATACTACTACTAATAAAACTACTACTACTACTACTACTACTATTAATACAATAACAATAATACTAATAATAATAATAATAATAATAATAATAATAATAATAATAATAACATTATCATCATCATTATCATCATTATTGCAATTATAATAACCATATAATAATTATCATTATTAGTGTTATTTTCAATATTAGTGTTATTATTTTTATGATTACAGTTATGATATATATTTTTTTCAATAATAATAATAATAATAATAATAATAATTATAATAAAATTAATAACAATAATAATAGTAATGATGATAATAATAATAATAATAATAATAATAATAATAATAATAATAATAATAATAATAAGAATACTAATTTTATACTACTACTACTACTACTAATAATAATAATAAAAATACTACTAATACTACTACTAATACTACTAATGCTACTATTATTATTATTAGTAGTAGTCATTAATAATAATAATAATAATAATAATAATAATAATAATAATATAATAATAATAATAGTAACACAATAATAATAACAATAATAATAATAATAATAATAATAATAATAATATTAATAATAATAAAACTCATTGTTATCATTGTTGTCATCATTATGGTTATGATTTATGCAATTATGCTTATTATCATCCTTTTTACCCTAATAATTGTCAAAATCATCATTGAAATAATAAAACACGTCATTTTTTAGGAAGCTCTGAAAAGGCTATATTTCGCTGTTTTTGCCGCTTTTTCGACTTTTGGGATTTTTTTTTCTTTTTCTTTTTTATTAGAAAGGGACATTATTATTGTTGTTATCATCATTATTAGCATCGTTATCATCATTGTTAGCATCGTTATCGTCATTATCATCATTAACATCATCATTACCGTCATTATCCTCATTATCATCATTATTATCATCCTTATTGCAATTATAATAACCATATAATAATAATTATTATTAGTGATATTTTCAATATTATTGTTATTATTTTCATAATTTAAGTCATAATATATTTTTTTGCAATAATAATGATAATAATAATAATAATAATAATAATAATAATAATAATAATAAGAATAACAATAATAATAATAATGATAATAATAATAATAATAATAATAATAATAATAATAATAATAATAATAATAATAATAATAATAATAACAATAATAATAATAATAATGAATTGAATATTTAGTATTGACCAGAATTTTTTTTACAAGGAAATTAATGGGGGTGAAGCTAGAACAAACGAGGTACCAGATGCTGAGGAGAGTAGAAGGTTTTGGGGTAATATTTGGACAGTGGAGAAGGAACATAACAAAGGTGCAGAATGGCTGTCTGAGTTAAAGGATGAATATTAAAGGGAGACACTCACAGGAAGGGGTCACTATAAATATTGAAAATGTCAGAAAACAAGCTAAGAAAATGCCAAACTGGAAGGCTCCAGGCAAAGATGGTGTCCAGGGATATTGGATCAAAAACCTGACCAACATGCACGACAGAATTGCTGACCAACTAAATAAGATTTTGATGGGAACGGATTCCCTTCCCAAATGGTTAACACATGGACGGACTGTGTTGTGCCAGAATGATCCCAAGAAAGGGAATGCGGTTGAGAACTATAGGCCGATAACATGCCTTCCACTGATGTGGAAACTGAAGACAGGAATCATAGCTGATCAAATGTACGATTACCTAGAAAAAGAACATCTACTGCCTGATGAACAGAAGGGTTGCAGGCGAAAGAGCCGGGGTACAAAAAATCAGTTATTGATTGACAAAACAATCTTGAAGGATTGCAGGAAAAGGCACACTAATCTGGCTATGGCGTGGATAGACTATAAGAAAGCTTATGACTTCGTTCCCCATAGTTGGATTAGTGAGTGCATGGAAATGTTTGGAATAGCTGGTAACGTGAGAGAGTTTTTGCAAAGAAGCATGGTGCAGTGGAAGTTGTCCTTAACTTCCAATGGAGAGGAACTTGACGATGTGGATGTTAAAAGAGGGATATTCCAAGGGGATAGTTTGTCACCATTATTATTTGTCTTGAGCATGATACCATTATCGTCATTACTCAGAAAGGTAAATGTATGCTATGAGTGGGGGACAAAGGAGTATAAACTTAATCACCTACTCTTTATGGATGATTTAAAACTATATTCCAAGAGTGAAGAATAGATAGACTCCCTAATACAGACTACTCACATTTTTAGTAATGATATAGGCAGGGAATTTGGAATCAAGAAATGTGGGGTTCTAGTCCTAAAAAGAGGGAAGATTGTTAGATGTGAGGGCATAGAATTACCGAATGATGAGATAATAAAAGAAGTTGGACAAGAAGGATATACTTATCTGGGTATTGTGGAATTAGATAAGGTGAAGGAGAATGAAATGAAAGAGAAAACAATGAAGGAGTATAAGCGACGGCTGCGGTTAATTCTAAAGTCCAAGTTGAATGGAAGAAACAAGATAACTGCAATTAATACCTGGGCAGTAGCAATATTCAGATATGGAGCAGGAATAATATGCTGGAGAGAGAAAGAACTGAATAGTATCGATATAAAGACAAGAAAAAACCTGACAATGTATGGTGCCATGCACCCAAAGAGTGATGTAGACAGACTATATATAAAAAGGAAGGAAGGAGGTCGTGGCCTTATCAGTGTGGAACAATGTGTAAAAGGAGAAGAAAACAGCTTAGGTTTTTATGTGGCAAACTCAGAAGAGTTGTTGATAAGAGGTGTGTGTGCATCAGGAACCATACAGACAGAGGAGACAATGGAGAAGGAAGAATTCAAAAGGAGAAAGGCAGAGGAGCTCAAACAGAAATGGACAGGAAAGGCAATGTATGGGCAATTCGTTAGAGAGATGCCAGAAAAGGTAGACAGGGTTAAATCTTAGGAATGGCTGTCAAGGAGTGATTTGAAGGTTGGAACGGAAGCGGTCATATGTGCTGCACAAGAGCAAGCAATAAGGACCAACTACGTGAAGCATTATATAGATAAGAGCAACGACAGTCCACTGTGTAGAATGTGTGGTAAACGAGGTGAAAGCATACAACATATTGTTTCAGAGTGCGAGAAATTAGCTCAGAAAGAGTACAAAAAACGTCACGATAACGTGGCAAAGAAAGTACACTGGGATTTATGTAGGAAACATGGGCTTGAGCATTCAGATAAGTGGTATGAACACACCCCAGAGGGTGTTGTTGAGAACGAGGCCGTGAAAATTCTGTGGGATATCAATGTACAATGTGATAATGTCATTCAGGCAAGAAGACCAGATGTTATAGTAATT
>NC_061861.1:10792684-10795184 GCF_019202785.1 Penaeus chinensis | reverse complement strand
AATATTTACCTTTAGAACCCACACTATAAAATAATAGCCTTAGAGGTAACTGAAAGATGGGGGGATATCAAAACACTTAATGAGCTTAAACATTTTAGTTGACATTATGACTCATAAATCATTACACTTTTACAATAAAATAAACATAGATTTACCAAAATGTTCAGGTACTCCAACCTGTCACTCTTTACACAAGTTGTTCATCTCAGCTATCTTCTTTCCTTTTCTTCATCAATTTCCTGGGTTCCCCAAAGATGTTATTTTATTTCATTCTTGTGCACCGCACCAGGAACAAATAAATCCAATCTTCAGCAAAACCAAATAAAAACAAAACAAAAACATAAAAACAAATAAAAAACTAAAAACATAAACCCATTCCTAGAAAAGAAACAATTATTCTAGTTTAGGAAGGATAAAACAATATAAATTTATCAAATCTAAGTAAATCATTTCTTGAAAGAACAAAAAAAATTCTTACAAACAAACAAATTATGTAAAACATATATGTCATTATATATGATTTGAGTAATTGTATGCACATTAAAGTACATTTTGACTAAACATGATTTTAACAGTATACAATTATAAATGATTTTATTAATGATATAATTACAGTTGAATATTCTTTCTTACCTCGGATATTTCACGATAATCTAAAAGACTTTCAGGCTGTTGTATGGCACTCTTCTCTGATCTCTTTCTCTTTCTCTCTCTCTATGGTTATAACAGTAGTATCAGGCTTTAGTGCTGTATATATCACATATAGTACAAATATATAGTTCTTCTTAACCTATACATGAATAATTTTCAGAACTTAAATTAATTTTTCCAATAACAAAAATAGTACATATTGTTCTCTCTCTCTCTCTCTCTCTCTCTCTCTCTCTCTCTCTCTCTCTCTCTCTCTCTCCTTCTCTCTGTCTCTCTCTCTCTCTCTCTCTCTCTCTCTCTCTCTCTCCTTCTCTCTCTCTCTCTCTCTCTCTCTCTCTCTCTCTCTCTCTCTCTCTCTCTCTCTCTCTCTATCCTCTCTCTCTCTCTCTCTCTCTCCTTCTCTCTCTCTCTCTCTCTCTCTCTCTCTCTCTCTCTCTCTCTCTCTCTCTCTCTCTCCTCTCTCTCTCTCTCTCTCTCTCTCTCTCTCTCTCTCTCTCTCTCTCTCTCTCTCTCTCTCTCTCTCTCTCTCTCTCTCTCTCTCTCTCTCTCTCTCTCTCTCTCTCTCTCTCTCTCTCTCCTTCTCTCTCTCTCTCTCTCTCTCTCTCTCTCTCTCTCTCTCTCTCTCTCTCTCTCTCTCTCTATCTATCTATCTATCTATCTATCTGTCTATCTCTATCTATCTATTATTCTTTATCTATCTCATATAGGAAATATAAGATTCATTTTTATAGAAAAGGAGAGATAAATAAATTATAGGAAAAAAAAAGTGATAAAAATAATTGTACGAAAAATAAAGAAGGGAATGTCTAAAAAGAGAAATATAAAGATCTGAAGATAAGAATATGAGAGAAGAACAAAAGACGAAAGAAGGGAAATGGAAAGAGACGAAGAAATAAGTAAATTATTACAAAAATGGAAATGGGATGGAAAGGAAAAATGAAAAGACGCGGAGTAAGAAGGAAAAAAGAAAATAAGACGCGGGATAAGATAAATAAAGAAATGAAAGAAGAAAATAGTATCATAAAAGCGTTGTATTACTTCACAGTTATCTTGATTTGAGACTGGAGAAATGTAGAGAAATGAAAATGTCTCCCGTAAAACTTAAACATTTCTTTGAACAGGAGAAGAAGGCATTGTTTTCTTGGAACACTAAAAGGGGGTGACTGATTTATACCTTTCTTGAGGCTGGTGGTGTATGGGAGATCTGAGTTAACGATATAGAAATGACAGAAGAATTTTAAAAAGGTAACAGGAGGCACATTAAAGGAAGAATTACATAGAGCTAGACATAGAAACCCAAAGAAATGTATGATTGAGCGTCACGGGATTTGAATAGGTTACGCGGTCCTGCCTTGCATGCTTGCGCTTTCTGCAAAAGCATCGACAACCCTTACTACTCTCTGAACAAAAAAAAAAAAAAGAGGGCGTCTAAATTGCGCGTCCCAGCGGGTCGGCCGCGTGTCTTCGTCGAGCTGGGACTCTGAAAGCCCCGATTCGCTCTTCCTTTCCGAGATTCCGGCGGCGGCGTCGGCAGCGTCCCTGCCTTGCACGTTGCAGGACCGGGATCGAGACCAGAGGATTCTTCTTTAGCCTCAGGTAAAGTTAACAGGTGTTTCTCGACACCTACTCGTGTTTGTCGGTTCACGAGTGTTCTCCAAGGAGATAACATCCCCCTCTCGAGGTCAAAGGTCACTCGGGTCGGCAGCTATGCAGGGCGGCAGCAACAAGCTGCACGGCGGCTTAATTGGCTTTGCTGTTATCATTGTCATCATCATTATCATTATATTTAACATAATTGCTATTGAACCACATTCATGTTGACAAATGTAGAAAAGGTATGAATGAGAAT
>NC_061861.1:10767512-10775012 GCF_019202785.1 Penaeus chinensis | reverse complement strand
AATAATGAAGCGGACGACATGAAAATATATAGGAAATAAGAAAACAGTGTGAAGTGTATAAAGTACCACAGCAAAGGGTGAGATGTAATATAGTGGGTAAAAAGAGACAATTAGATAAAACATTAACAATGTATCAATAAGTGTACTTATGTGTAAAATTCCGGAATGTCGGAGGTTGTAAACGCCGGAGTTTGGCCCATATTTGAGGAATATCTTCTGTGTTTCTTTCCTTGTTATTGTATAATTTTTTTCTATACTGTCATCAACACCGTAAGCCAAGTGACAGATACAGGTATCGTCGCCGTTCTCGGACATCGAATAGGACTGCAAGGCAGGAGACGAGATATCGGCTTTTTTTACGCACCGACATAGATTGCAACTCTTAAAACGAGATGTAAATGTTCTCAAATTCCAAACCAGGAAGGAATCATGGAGACTAGTTGTTAGCATTTTCTGATGCCAATCTCAAACAGATGTGGATGCTCTGGAGACATTATTTCTTGAAATTGCTTCTTTAATGGAAAATGCAGAAGGGTTCAATCTACTTTACCATGTTGATGGCTTCCCCAGCGTGGGGGATATTAGATGTAGAATGGGTAAGAGACTGCCGGATCATTTCAAGCAGTATCTACACAAGTGCGACACTAAGACACTCACTCTGAAGGCTCTAAAGCATTACTTTTCAAGGGTTGACCTTGCAGTGGGAACAAATGCACCTTATGCCATTGCTCCATTATAAGTCAGGAAGGGATGTGAAGAAGACTCATACACTATGGGGTGGATTATCAACAGACCACTCATCAACGTCAGCAGATATATTCCCTGTATATAGATGAGGCCCCTACTACTCGTGGAATAGGTGAGAAAAGAGAAAATCAGTAGAAGATTGTGAGGTACTAAATATAATTTACAATTCCTCTCAAGGAAAGTAACCCTGTTTTTTTTTTTTTTTTTTTTTTTTTTTTTTTTTTTTTTTTTACTGTGCAACCACATTCTGGAGAACAGCACTCAAGATTTTGCTGGGACCCTCTCCAATCAACGACCTAGTAGGCATCCTTCTGAGATTCTGTGGAAAACACACATTCATCACAGTGGACATTGAGCCAATGATTAATGAAATCAAGGTGAAATCAGATGACAAAGATGTAATCTGGTACCTCTGGTGCCCAGATGGAGAAGTCACTCTCAGAGAAGTCACTGATATACCGGATGACTTTACATTTGTTTCTTAAGCAATGCAACCTGGTCACATTACATAGAAAGCCTGGCAATACTTTTATGTATATGATCTCTTGATGTCGGTTGACGACATGAATTCCGGGGTATAGTGTGCCCCAGTACTTAATGAGCTTCTGCATTGAGGAGGATTTAAGATGATAAAATGGTTGAGAAATTCAAGAGGAGTACTTAAGTCTATCCCTCTCAGCAAAGTCAACCTAAGCATCAGGGAAGTTACCTGGACCTCGAGGGACTCCCCGTGAATAGGGTCTTTGGTGTTGTGTGGGACTTATAGAAGGACACACTGAAAGTAAAAAATATAACTCCATCTAAACTAATTACTTGCCGAGACATTCAGTGTTATGAGTTCTGTGTAAGATCCACTGAGCTTCCTTGCATCTCTCACCATCAGAGAAAAATAATCTTCCAAGTTGGGAGTTATGTGGGAACCCCCCCTCGCAACCGATAATTATGAGCTATGGCAAGCCTGGCTCAATGAACTCAAAGCAATGGAAGAATTCCAACTGCATAAATGTTGGTGATCCAAGACTTTCGAGAACCTGTCTGAAGTGCAACTTCACTATTTCTGTGATGCATCACAAACTGCCTATGAAGTGGCATCTTAATTGAGACTGACGAATAGACAGGGAAAGGTACATTAGACATTGATTTATACTAAGTCGAGATTGAAAGTTTGAGGCTTGAGCTCTGTACTGCAACTATGGTAACTGAAATTGATTCAAGATTGAGAGAGCTTACCTTGCATAGACAGATCACTGTTCTGGTGTGACAGCAAGATTGATATGCATCTCGAACAATTTGCAACATTTCAAAACATTTGTAGCAAATCTAGTGTGTGTAATCCA
Source organism: Penaeus chinensis (assembly GCF_019202785.1). Taxonomy (NCBI): domain Eukaryota; kingdom Metazoa; phylum Arthropoda; class Malacostraca; order Decapoda; family Penaeidae; genus Penaeus; species Penaeus chinensis. Next base: position 10,772,928 of record NC_061861.1, on the reverse strand, counting down.
TCAAGCATCAACACCAGGGCAGTGGCAACACACCCCATCTTGCAGAGGATGCAACAAGAGGACAGCAGCTTTGCTGACAAACAATTGTTGGGTTAATGAAGAAACTTTCCTTTGTCTTCATGAATCTGCCTGGCCCCCACGACCCAAGTCTGTAGCCAGAGACCCTGATTTTATTAAAGAGATCACCTTGACTGTCAACCTGCCCTAATTGGAACCTGGTATAACAGTTCTCTTAACTCGCTATTGAATCTGACACAGTCTCAAAAGGGCAGTAGCATGGTTCTTTGGATTCACCTTCTGGCTAAAAGGCTGTTGCAAGAAGAAAAGTGTGACTACCCCCCCTCCCATCTTGGAATACACAAACTAAGTCAAGCATAAGTAAAGATCTTACCCTTGGTATAGAAAAGATACCATTCATCAGAACTGGGCTTTTTTGCAACAGAGCCAAAGGGTGTCCTCTCAAAGTGAATTATATGGATTGGCGCCACAGCTGGATGAACAGGGACTTAGGGTTTTAGGAAAGGCCAATTAAGGCCCAAACCTGTTGTTGTTGGTTATGGATTTCTTGGCATTGACCCACGGCATATGGCCATGTTAACACTGCTAACCAAGATCATTAAGCCAATAGATCATGTCCACTTCAATCTAAATAAGGTCATAAAGTTTTGTCTCCCTTAGAAAAGTGATTACTTTACTAATGATTCTTTCATCATCTGATAGTGTTGCATGTGGAGGGAAATTCTTTTCTATAAAGGGAGTGAGGTGGGTTACTTTAGTGGCATTAACCTTGAGGCAGGCCAACACCATCTCCTCCCTTCTTACTTTCCTGTAGGCTGTGTCCCACTGTTCGATGTTATGTTTGGAAAAATGTTTTCTATATAAGGAGTGAGGTGAGTTACTTTAATGTTATTCACCTTAAGAGGGGCCAACACCATCTCCTCCCTTCTTACTTGCCTGTAGGCTGTGTCCCACTGTTCGATGTTATGTTTGGGAAATTCTCTTCTATATAGGGAGTGAGGCGAGTTACTTTAGTGTTATTCACCTTAAGAGGGGCGAACACCATCTCCTCCCTTCTTACTTTCCTGTAGATTCTGTCCCACTATTCGATGTTATGTTTCACTTTGCCACAGGAGATGTACCTTTGCTTTTATAAGAGAAACTAAAAACTTGAGATCATCAGTTGACCTGCCTAATATGTCAGCCTGTTCATTGCCATTGATACCAAAGTGGCCTGGTACTAACTTAGTGAATCTGGAAAACTGACTGTTCTATCGTGGTCGTCGATAGTACAAAACCTAAAACTTTATCAACTGCAAAATGTTTGGCAAGAGAGATCGATGTATGATTCGGCAGTCTGAAACATTCATTCGTCCATACACCCGCACCAACACACATTCTGAACAACATCCAAACCTTTCAAATTTGAGCTCGCTGCTGAGCCATACACGATTGACCCATAATCTACTTAAGACCTAATATCATTAGCAAAGATTTTCTATCAGCTCCTCATTTACTTCCAGTAATGTACTTTAATAATTTTAGTGCTTATTGACATTTATTCTTTAACTGACCTATGTGGTCTTTCCAATTTAATCTATGGTAAAAAAATAGACAGGAATCTCTTCCATCCCGTCTTATTGTTCTATGAACTCTTGCTCTTGCTTGTTTGTTACTGCAAAAGTTCTCATTATTGATGTTATTTTTGAAGCCAGTAGGCCATATGGTGTTCATACAGTGCCCTAGTATCCACCATGGCACTCTATGCTTAACATTATTGCTGCATCTAATATACAATTCTGAACATTAATGACTTTATTATCTTTGGTTTCACAAACAAGTTCACAAACATGTGAATACGACCCAGTCTGCTAATTTTACGTTAAATTTAGATGTTGAAGGTGTTCTTGTTTTGATGCATGAACATTCAATACAAATACAAATCACCTAAAATTAATTTATTCCGTGGCAGACTTTTCTGAAGAGCAAAGAGCTCATCATAAATTTCTACATTATCAAGTGGACAATAAACTGAGCATATAGTCAGATACATGCTATTGATTTTTACTTTGCACGCAACTAATTCCAAAGTAAATTCAATCACCTCAGTGAAAGGGAGGCTTTGGTAGATGTAAATGGCGACTCTACCTCCACCCTTACCCTCTCGATTCTTCAAACACAGATGATAATTTCTCAGCAAGACTAAGGTGGGTTAAATTCGTTTTTTTGAGGACTATAATGTCGGGAGCATAGGACGAAGCTAATAATCTAAGGTCATGTACTTTAGATCTAGGACTTCGACATTTCCACTGTATAATGCTTTAACATGAACATTATATTTTATGGAGTTTAGAAATGCCTTGTCCGCCAGTTTTTATTTTCTTTTTCTGGGAGGGAGGTGGTCCACCTCTCCCTTGTTTTCAGAAGGTCTCTCTTGGGGAGTTTTGTAGACAGTATTCTCCATCGCCTGCTCTTCACTGATTGGGAGACGTCGAGTGGAAGATGATCTTTTCCTAACTAGAGGAACAGACCAGAAGCCAGGTATCATCTTCCTTATGATGCTACCTTTGCTGGGTTGATTCAGCAATTTCTGTTATTGCTTTATTTAATTCTTTAATCTGATTCATCAAATCCCTTACCGTTTCCTTCAATTCAATTTCCCTATCCTTTGCTGCCATCTCTTGAATATTAGTACCTGCATTGGAGTTGTTCTTTACTACTTCAGTATAGGAAGTATTGGGTTTGCTTGTGAAGCCTTAAACTTGCCTCTTAGCTTCACTGTAACTATCTTCATATTGACCTTATCTGGAATTTTACTTAGGGCAAAAGTAAAGAACCACAGTCCAGTTTTTGTTCTCACATTCCCGTCCAGTCTGGTCATACATTTCACTTCCACTACGTTTTGATCCTTCATATTCTCTAGGATTTTGCTTTCTTCCATTTTTTTGTTAAACCCCCCCCCCCCAATTGGCCCCCCTAACGGAAGCCCCCTTGCCGTGGTTTGGGGCTTGAGGTCCCAGTGAGCTGATGAGCCGGACCAGAGGGCTGCCCATGCGGGAGGGGTCGCCGGTGAGGGATGAGACAAAATGGCCTATGAGAGAGGAAGGTGCACCCGCCCCTGGTTCATTCCATCTTGGACCAGGGAGAGCTCTGCAACGTGTATTTGCCGTGCATGGTGTCCTGTATTGCTGGGAGATGGGGCTCCTGGAGGTTAAATGGTGCTGTGTGCTGTGCCCTGCAGCTGGCAGCACACCTCTTAGGTCCTCTATTCTGGTTGGATGAGTGGCTTGATCAGGGCCCGGTCAAGTCAGTCAGTTGGTCAAATGTGGCTAGGGTCAAGCAGGCACTTTCCAGTCAGCAGCACTTAGGTCCTACGACTACCATCAGCACTGTAATAGTGACTGTGTATATTTCCACACTACTCCTGTGACTGTTGGGAAAATTTGAGCACCAACTGTAGGTTCCCCTTGGTGTCGGGGGGGGGGGGGGGATGAAGAATTCTAATTTGTATGATTTCTGTAAATTTGCAAAGAATTTGCTCTAACCCTGACGACCTATGCAATCCCCTGGCCAATCCCTCTGGAACATCGCCAATCCCTCTGGAACATCACTCTGGAACCTTACCAAGAATGGGAATTGTAATGGTTCCCGAGCTCCCAAACCAGGTAAGGAGAAAAGACCTCAATCCATTAAAGTGTATCATATAGTAAATACCAAATTCCATGGATCATGGATCATGGATTTTGATATTTTTGAAGTACATCAGAAGATATGCGGTGCATCCACTGCCAGAGTTATGAGCATGGAGCCAACACTTGCCGTTTTAAGGAAAATGGACAACCAAGAGTGTGTGTGAAGTGTCGTACAACAGGTCATCAATGAGATGACAATTATCCAGGTACAATATGCTGTTACCACTGCAAAAGAAAATCATAAAACTTCTAAGCAATGTAAAAGGTACAAGTTTGAAAAAGGTAATAAGGAGCAAGGAGAAAGTTAGTTTTGCAGAAGCAAAGCGATGTGCCCGTGTGCTGTTTGCACAGCCAGGTAAGTCCTTTGCCTCATTTCTAGCCCATCCTCATTCCCGCCTCCCTTACCCTCTAATACTTCTAACACCACACACTCTGCCACTACCTTTAAAAATCAGTCATCAAATCCACCAGAAAAGGAGTAGGAGTGAGGAGTCTGTTGAGGAGACTCCTCCTCCCAAAGTAAGGTCTTTGGAGCCATTAGTTAATGCTCCAGAGGCCTCAACGGTGACTGCTCCAGCTGCCACCACATCCACAGGGGCCTCTGCTCCTGGGCAGAATGCCCCTGAAGCAAAGGCTCAGCTACACCCTTTGCCCACGCAGAGGAATCCTGAGCCTGTTCAAGAGACTCCCCATAGAGTCGGGTCTTTGGAGCCATCAGGCCTGTTGAAACTAGTTTCACAGGTAAACAACCCATCAAAAGGTACTCGCGAGATGCTGGAAAGGTGTGGGGCGGGCCTTAACCACAGGTGCTGCCAAACACCTTATGAAGTAAGAACTGGATACCCTAATCCAATGGAACTGTCAGGGAATTCATGCAAAATGGGAAGAACTGCAACATCTGATAGCTTCATGTAATCCAGTTTGTGTATGCCTACAAGAGATTATGATCAGGGAAAATCGTCCAATTTCCCTGAGAGGATTCCAAGTTCAAGCCCATTATGGAACCTTTGTTAATGAACCTCCTGGAGGAGTATCATTGATGGTATGTCAGGATATTCCCTTCCAGGCCATCCACCTGCAGACGACATGTTCCTTTTAGGGTACTCCTGGTTGATGACATGTATCTGCATTGTTGGAAACTTGCTCAGCTTTTGGCAGATCATTTCTAGAAATGGTGGAGGAGAGAATATACAACAGTCATATAAAGAGTTCCCAGAATCTTGAGGTGGAGATTGTTGCTTTAGTGGTGGAACTGATGCTTCCCAGCAATCGATACAGTTTTGGGAGGGTGGAAGACACTCTCCCCGCTGCTGATTGTCTTGTTTGAAAGTCCCGTATCTGTAACGTTCACGGGATCATCTTGCGCCCTTTTAATAAGTTGTACCTCGTAAAAGGTCGGGTAAAGCAACTGCAGTAACTTATGGTAACCCTTCCCTTTTTTGGGAATTTCCCGCCTAAATTGGGGGTGTGAAGCCACCTGTAGCCTTGTACACTACATGACGGCTGAGATTACCATGACCCATTGTATGATATCAATGCACAGCCCAAACCAAACATCATCATAACCCAAGCAAACAGTGTGGTCAAACTAACCTGCCTCCAAAAACTATGGCAGCTAATAACAAGAGGACAGTATGTTGAGGTAGAGCATATATGCGACGTCTACTCTACGGTAATCAGAAAGTCACCAAATATATCAGAAAACTGCTAATGTGTATGCGTTGAAA
>NC_061861.1:10740012-10745012 GCF_019202785.1 Penaeus chinensis | reverse complement strand
AAACAACAGGCATTCAAGGAGTCAAGAGGGTCATGCCTAGTCGACCGGATCGTCATTGTTCGTCTTACAGTACCTAATTATACTCTGGTCACTTAAGGCTTGGCTCAGAGATTCTGGGTGCGTGTGTGAAGAGCGGCTGCGAACTGGAGAAACTGAAGAAAAGATGGAACGTATTTATGTATTTAAGGGGCTTGCGACACTTTAGGTAAGAAATAAAATTTATTTCAAACATGCGCTAAAATATCCCTGTACCCTCTACAAATCATCTCTGACCAATGTTTGTGTCCTGTATTTTTACAATCACAGTAGGTAACAAAAAGAATGAACGAAAGCCTAAGACTACTAGAAAACCACTTTTAAAGTGTATTGTTAAAAAGAAAATGAAAATCTATCACAGGAGATACTCAAGGTGGTTCCGAGCTTGGCTCACCCCCCCCCCCCCCCCCTACCCAACGCAGTTTAGTTTGGCTCTCAATATGCTTGTGATCATAAAAAAAATATATAAATACCAAAAAGATATAATATAAAGTAGTTTAAAAAACAACACCCTGGATATAATATTACGTAAGTGGCGATTAAATTATACGAATAAAATTGTTAAAGTCACGAAACAATTTTCGAGTGGTGCTGGATGTGCGACTCTTGATGAGTAATCGTTTAAAATTAGTACTAGGAGCCGAAATGTTTTGCTGATTTTATGAGTACACTCTTTTTGATGGTTAGTAAGACGAAAATCATTATGATATACTTGTGACTACCAGGGTATACTGATGGACGAATGAAGATATATTTTTGATAAAATGAAGGAGTTACGAGTAATAGATGACAGTGTCTGAATACTAGGGTTTTGATGACATCAGGCAGAAGCAATAAATTGACATGGCAGCATTCGGCAGCAGCCCCCCCCAAAGAAAGAAAAAAATCCACGCGCTATGATATGACGTCATGATGTTATTACATCATCGTTCTTATTCACATAAGTGTCAATTCATCAGGAACGTCAAGTCTTCACTCTTAATAGTTTCGATTTCAGTTATTAGTGTCTCCAGTCCTTTAAGGACTACATAAGTATTTGGGAATTCATGACCATGTGAATGGCACAATATATGTGCGTAAAAAATATATATGTGTATATGTATACACACACACACACACACACACACACACACACACACACACACACATATATGTATGTGTGTGTGTGTATTTGTGTGTGATATATATATATATATATATATATATATATATATATATATATATATATATATATATATATTATATATGAATATATATTATATATATATATATATATATATATATATATATATATATATATATATATATATATATCGAAGGCCCCCATCAGTCGATGCCGACTATGGCATTATTATCTCTACCCAGTCAACGCCTGGGCAAAGAATGTGAGCAGCAAGCTGTTGCTCATGCAGAATGCGTCCTCTCTCCACGTAGTTGAAGGATCCAAAGGAACGAAATATACTGATGCAGTTTGGCACCAACGGCGTCGCAGGAGATGCCAGAACGAGGTCGGAACTGCCTTCGAGACTCTGGCTCCGGATTTTTGTTCAGGGTTGACTCCCGAAGCCTTTTCAGTTATAAAATGGCCGGCATACGATCTTTGCGGCCACTATTCGCTGCTTTGTTTTGTTATTGCCTAAATATTTTGTCACGTCACGGCCAAGTACAATTCCTAGTTCATCGATTTCCGTCATTAGTTATAGTTCCATTTGATTATTTCATCGTTTTCTCGATTTCGTACGCATCATAGAGCGCATGGAAATGTTGATGTTTACGCCCTCTCTATTACCCTTATTATTAGTTTGCGAAGAATATGCTGTAAAAGCAAGTGTCTAAGAATGTTACTACCTATCGGGCAGGAAGGCCAGATTTTTCATTTTCGGTGTTAAATGTCATTTTCAAAAATACCATAGATACACACACACACATACTCGCACACACACACACACACACATATGTGTTTTTATGTATGTGTGTGTATATATATACATACATATGCCTGTGTGTGTATATATACATATATATGTATTTATATATGTATTTATGTATATATATTGTTTATATATATCTATCATATATAAATATTTGTATAAATATGCATATATATTATATATATGCATATATATATGTATATTATATATATATGTATATATATATATATATATATATATATATGTATATATATATGACTGCCGCGATGGTCCATTGGTTAGAGCACTGGATTCCGACCATGGTTTGATTCCCCGTCGCGGCAGCCGTAAAAATGCCTGCGCTGAACCGCGGTTGATTAGGAAGGGCACCCAATCAGGCAAGGGTGAGACTGCCAAATATCTTCTCAAATAATGAATTGAGAGAGGCCGATTTCCTTCAGTGCAATAAATGGTTGTTGAAAATTATATATTTATGTATTATATATATATATATATATATATATATATATATATATATTACACACACACACACACACACACGCATTTATATGTATATATGAATTTATATATGTGTAAATATATATAAATATGTATATCAAACACACACACACACACGCGCGCGCGCGCATTTATATGTATATATGAATTTATATATGTGTAAATATATATAAATATGCATATCACACACACACACACACACACACACACACACACACACACACACACGCATATAAACATACACACACACTCACATATATATATATATATATATATATATATATATATATATATATATATATATGTGTGTGGTGCAGTGGACAGAGCGCTGGACTCATGGTCCCGAATTCAGTTCCCCGCCGCGGCAGTTGTAAAAAATGCCTGTGCTCCGACAACTGGCTCGAGCCTAAACTCACGGCGAGAAAACGACATATCGCCTTGAGAAAATCAAATGTAGGTGTCTTAGGGGAAGTGGTAGCGCGCTTAACCGCGGTTGATTAGTAAGGGCATCCAATCAGGCAAGGGTGGTACTGCCAAATGACCTTTCATTAATAAATTGAGAATGGACTAGATCCTGCAGTGAAAAGAATGGCTGTTGAACAAACAAACATATGTATATATATACGTATAAACATCTACTCATGCACAAAAGCACACACACACACACATAAATACATATGCATATATATATATATACATATTTATTTATTTATATGAATATATATACACATGTAAATGTAAAATATATCATATATATATCATATATATCACACACACACATACAAACACACACAGACACGCGCGAGCGCGCGCGCACACTCAAACACACACACACACGCACACGCACACACGCACACGTTGCAAGTGGAACAACGAAGGGAAGTACAGGAAAACACACGAATATGCCGAAGGCCTTTTTGCATTTACTGCTTCATCAGGGCACACGCACACGCACAAGCACACGCACACACACATACACACACACACACATACATATATATCATATATATATATATATATATATATATATATATATATATATATATATATATATATGTGTGTGTGTGTGTGTGTGTGTGTGTGTGTGTAATGTGTGTATGAAGCAAAACAGCATTTTCCAGTATTAGTCTTATTTTAAAGACAACATACTTTCCTCGTGAATTCTACGCTATGATCCTGATAAGCTTTTATGTCGTACACGATCATAGAGAATAGCAGGTCATAAGCTTCTTTGATCATCTAACTTTTTTTCTTTTTTTTCAACATCAATAAATACCCCCCTCCCACTGGAAAAGAACAGTAACAACAACAAAAGAAAAACACAGAGAGAGTTAAAGAGGGAGACATGTCACACGATTTTTTTCTATCGGTAAAATCTACAAAGAGATTTAAAAGCGTATATTGTCTTTCGTTCACTCCCTTTGTTTCTCAATAGCTCACTGAAATGTAGAACTCTGACCCTGCCACGATGGCAGGATCTATCGTAATGGTAAAAGGATACTGTTTTCAAAAAATCATTTTTATTATTCAAATTTCTTTATAACATGTCCAATTCTAATTCTTTCTTTATATATATATATATATATATATATATATATATATATATGTATATATACATATGTATATATAAATATGTATATATATATATATATATATATATATATATATATATATATATATGTGTGTGTGTGTAAATATATATATAGTGCAAAGTGGGTACATAAAATCATCGCAGTCATGACAACAACAAAAACAAACACAAAAACATCCTAAGAAACCTTAATGAATGATATTTAGAATGTTCTTGCTTTTCGTTTAAATAATATGCAATCAAAAATAATAAGTTTATAATCAGTTTAAAAACAGTTAGCTCTATATCGAGCCGATTTCCTGCTATACCGTATAGTATATGAAAAAGGAGAAAATGCGATGTTAATGCAAAATAGATTACATCTAACTTTCATATTTCTAACTTTCTATTTTTTTTTCATGGAAGAGCATTAAAAAATAATACCTAGAATTGTAAATACAGTTTATTTATCTGTCAAATGTTAATGGGGACATCTGATGTACTCTATACTACCTGAGTTGTTAGAGAATTATACACATAATTTATATTTCCCTCACTAAATTGCTCGCATTTACGGGATATTCTTGGTCCCTTCCTTACATGCGTTGCACGAAGTTGTCAGCATGCAGTCCCAGTAGTTCACTAACACTTCTGAGTCTACTTCTTCTTAACATAAACCGTAACCATAGCACAGCATAGCCATATAGAAATCATGACCATTATCTTTCTATTTTTAATGCAATAGAAATAGTAAATAATAACGCAAAATGCCGTTAGCATACTGTTAATCGAAAGAGGTCTAGGAATGGGCTTGGGGCTTTTTTTTTTAATGCCCTTCCATGTGTCGTACGTTTGTCGGACGCTATTACCAAGCGCAGGAGCCATGAACCTGAACCTGATGATATTTTATATAAATATATATATATTTTTTTAAATTAAAAATCCTCCTATGTGTATTTGGCTCC
>NC_061861.1:10697512-10700012 GCF_019202785.1 Penaeus chinensis | reverse complement strand
ATGATGATAATAATAATAATAATTATCATAATAACACTAAAAATATTAACAGCAATAATAATTAAACTACTACTACTACTAATAATAGTAATAATAATAACAATAATAATACTAATAATAATGATAATAATAATAATAATAGTAGTAATAATAATAATAATAATAATAATGATAACAACAATAACAATAATAACGGTAATAATAATGATATTAATAATTATATCAATGACAACAACAATAATAGTAATAATAATAATAATAATAATAATAATAATAATAATAATAATAATATCAATAACAACAACAACAACAATATTAATAATAATGAATAATAATAATGATAATAATAATAATAACATCAATAACTAACAATAATAATAATAATAATAATAATAATAATAATAGTAATAATAATAATAATGATAATAATAATAATAATAGTAATAATAATAATAATGATAATAATAATAATACTATCAATAACAACAACAACAATAATGATAATAATAATGATAATAATAATAATTATAATAATAATAATAATAATAATAATAATAATAATAACAATAATGATAATAATAATAATGTTATTATAATAATAATGATCATACTAATAACAATGACAATAATAATGATAATAATAATATTAATAATAACAATGATGATAATGAGAATAATAATAATAATAATAATAATAATAATAATAATAATAATAATAATAATAATAATAATAATGATAACGCATAACAACTTATTTACTTGCAAAAAATCAAGACACTGAAAATCCAGAAAACTACCGGCCTATTACGTGCTTATCAACATAAGCTGCTAACATCGATTCTCTCTGAAGGAACATCTACCCCCGTGGAGGACCAAGACATCTTCCCCATAGAACAAAAATGATGCCGAAAAGGATCCTACGGCTGTAAGGACTAACTCCTCGTAAATAAAATGATATTAGAAAATTGTAAAGTCTAAACACCAGAACTTAAGCACTGCTTAGATTGATTATAGAAATGCTTTTGACAATGTTCCTCACTCGTGGATTTTACGATGTTTAGACATTTTCAAGGTGTCATCTACATTAGTTAACTTTCTTAGACCATATATGATGCTATGGGAAACTAATATTTTTCTCTCTCACTCAAGTGGTACATTGACTTCTAATGGTATGCTAATTAAATGTGGAATTTTTCAGGGAGACTAACTCTCTCCTCTACTCTTCTACATGGCTCTTTTTCCTCTATCCCAACTCTTGAATGACACAGGCTATGAATATAAGATCAGTACCAAGAAAATTAATCATTTCTTTTACATGGATGATCTGAAGCTAAATGCGCATAATAAGGGAAAACTTGAAGGTCTACTAAAAACAGTAAAAGCATTTAGTGATGATATCATGATGGAATTTGGGTTAGACAAGTGTGCGAAGACAACATTTAAACATGGAAGGTTAGACTGCACAGATATCGTAGTTCTTGCGGACGACTCTGTGATTGAAGAATTAGACCAGGAAGAAATCTACAAATATTTAGGAATTAATGAAGGAGATGGTGTACAACACGCGAAGATGAAAGAAAAGATCAGAAAAGAGTGCATCCGTAGAGTAATGTCAATCCTAAAGACAGAGTTTAACTCAAAGAATGGAATAACAGCAGTAAACACTCTTGCAATACCAGTGGTAACGCACAGTTTCAATATCACAAACTGGAATCTACGTGAGCTTCAGACTAGATACTAAGATTAGAAAACAGTTCACATGTCATAAAATGCACCCAAAATCAGATGTAGATCGATTATATACACAGCTAAAAGTAAAGGAGGAAGAGGCATGATCCAGCTAGAGTTATCATATAAAACGTCCACTACTGTACTCTTTCAGTACTTAGATAATACAAATAACTGGATGCTTCAATTAGTTAATCTCCATAAAACACTTAAAAGTTACATTCTGTCATAAAAGAATCCGTCAAATTCTCTCTCGAATTAAATCTAGAATGGGAGAACAACAATATTTTGACACCATATGAGATTACACGAAAGACAAGAAATTAGCTAAAAGTGTCGGCGTAAAACAACTAGAATCCCGATGTTAAGAAAAGCCCCTCCACGGACAGTTCGCAGCTCGAGCAAAAAATGCTGATGTAGATGAAATGACAACCCATCAGTGACTCAGAAGCTCAGGACTGAAAGGGGAAACGGAAGGTTTTATTCTTGCTGCTCAAGATCAGAGTTTGCTCCTTCGTAAATATCAGGCAAACGTCCTACACAACGGCGCTGACTCGAAATGTAGATTTTGTGAGGAAAAAACAAAAACAATTGACCATCTTGTATCTGGTTGCTCTACCCATACACCAGGCGAATACAAGAACCGTCATGACAAAGCTGGGCAATACATGCATTGGAAAATCTGTCAGCACTCCTCTGTGAACACCAACAACAACTTGTAGGAACACCACCCAGCACCAGTTACAGAAGGGCAAAATTTTACCATATTGTT
>NC_061861.1:10667512-10672512 GCF_019202785.1 Penaeus chinensis | reverse complement strand
ATAGTGTTACACAAGAGAGAGAGATTCGTGAATATATAGAGCTTATATTCCAACCAAAATAGAAATAATAAATTCATCCAAACGTCTCACAAGCCTATAAAATTAAATATTGGACCATTGATACGTGGCCCTTTTAAACTCAAAGTGATGCCAGAAAGTGCCATTTAGGAATGCTAGGTTCCATTACCGTGTTAAATAAGTTCATAAGGTCCCAATGATCATCGAAAGTGCCACAGTAGTAACAGCGGTAAAATGATGATAATAATAATCACTCCCCCACCAGAAGAGAATACGAAATTACTAAACCATTAGAAAATGACAAGCATCATCTGCCCCCACATCCACAGGACACTGAATAATTGCCATATAGCAGATATTACAGCTTTCCCTCAAGTAGATTCGCTAAGGAAAAGCCAAACCTCTGGTATGTATGTGCAGTACATCACAAAATAGTTAACATAAAGCGACAAATTCAATCAGCCACTCGATAGAAGATCCGCCAGGTAAGCAATGAATTAACAAAGCATAATCCAAATGATGACACCTCAAGCGAGTGCCAGACGCTGACCCCGCGACCCGTGGTCGCCCAGGGCGCAGGCCAGTAGGCTTAGCAGCAATGCGTCACCTCTACGAAAAACTGCCACATACAAAATCACCTTTCTAACTTCCTCTAACCCCAAACCCCTTCCTTTCCTATTCTAACATCGTCCTAAATCCTCCTCTCTCACACCACCCGCCTCCTTCCCTCAACCCCTCCGCTGCAAGCTTACAATTTATGCACATTATATTGCATGGGCTCATTATAATGGAGTACGTATGTGCGCTCATGCAGACGCTGTTCAAACGTTTGTGCATGAGTATGAGTGCGTATACATGTGCATGTGTATAGTTACGTATAATGTAGGAGTATGTATGCATATCATATACATAGGAGCATATGTAAAGGTGTATGCTTGCATGTGAATGTGCACGAAAATGAACATATGCGTAGTACTTAGGACATTTGCGGGTGAACTACTATGTCTGCACTAGGCGTACATACGCATAAATAAAATCAGTCTGTAAAATATAATCACACATATATGCACTTCTGTTACTAAAGCTCAGGCTCCCGGGAATATACCCTGGTGTAGTGAGCAGGCCCGCGCGCTCCTGCTCATAAGCCCACACTAGATAGGACTACCCTACTGGAGGGGCTTATCAGTGGCCTCCCGGCTAAACTAGGGGTCTATTGAGGAGACTCCTCCCAAAGTAAGGCCTTTGGAGCCAACAGCCAAGGCTCCATAGGCGTCAACGGTGACAGCTTCAGCTGCCACCACACCCATAGGGGCCTCTGCTGCTAGGTACAATGCCCCTGAAGCAAAGGCTCTAGTACACCCTTTGTCCAGGCAGAGGAATCCTGAACCTATTCATAAGACTCCTCCTAGAGTGGGGTCTTTGGATCCATCAGGCAGGCCTCAATGGTGACAGCCACACATCCACAGGGGCCTCTGCTGCTAGACAGAATGCTCCTGAACCAAAGGCTCAGCAATGGTACGTCAGGATATTCCCTTCTAGGCTATCCACCTGCAGATGACACTACAGGTGAAGGTTGTGAGAATAGGCTTGACACGACCTTACACTGTTGCATCCATCAATCTTCCTCCACATATTCACAACATAGATGATTTGGAAGAGCTACTTGGGTAGTTACCTCATCCATTTCTACTCTTGGGAGATTTCAATGGTAAGCATCACCTCTGGGGAGACACTTTGTGGAACCCTCGATGAAGGGCTTTGGAGATGCACTTATATTGAACAGTGACACACCCACATATTTCCAAATTCAAACTGGGACATTCTCCAATATATGGGACATTCACAGTCGAATTTCAATTGGCAGGTCATGGAAGCGAACACTCTCCAATACTGTTGTAGGAGGTGAATGGTATTCCAGCCAAAGGATTGCAGAGATGGGGACTTGAACATGCAGACCGAAATCTTTTTAGATCAACCGCAGTATTGCAAGGATCTGTGAATGATTTCAAGTGCGTTCAAGATGCTATTTATCACTTTACATCACGAATTCACCTTGCAGCTGAGGCATCAATTCCCAAAAGTAGCGGGCAGTACCGTCGACCTCCGGTACCATGGTGGTCTGATTAATGCCAACAAGCTGTCAGAGCAAAGAAAGATGCATTAAGGCAGTTGAAACGACGCCCAAGCAATGTAACTTTGATCCATTACAAGTTAAGACCCGAGCCAAGGCCAGACGAGTGCTAAAGGAGGCTAGACAGACGTTGTGGAGGCAGTATGTTTCCTTGATTAACTCTGGGACCCCCTTAGTATGGGTATGGGACAAGGTACATAAGATTGCTGGAAAGAGCACATCCATGTCACCACCTGCTCTGAAGATAAATGGCACAAACAAAACAAATGTTGCAAATCAGCTAGCAAAATCCATGGCAGAGATCTCCTCTGGAGCATCTTACATTGCCTGATTCTCCATTCTTCGGGCTGAACAGGAATGACACCCAGTGTCGTTCTTCAGTAGGACTGCAGCAGAACTTCCATACAACTTGACATTTTTGTGCAAGGAGATGGATTCTGCTTTGCAACTCTGTCTAGAAGTGACGATATTCCATACCAAATGATATCTCACTTACTGGAGAGCTCCCAAAAGTTCCTGTTGGAACTATTCAATAGGATCTATAGGGAGGGCACAGTGCCATCCACATGGAAAGAGGCAATAATCATTCCTATCCCTAAACCTGGAAATTCCACACCAGGGAATTACATAACAATTTTTCTCATCAGTTGCATCTGCAAGTTAATGAAGAAAATGGTATACTTTAGATTGACATGGCTGCTAAAAAAGGAAATAGTGCTGACCCTGTATCAACATTGGTTTAGAAAATTGAGATCGATCACAGATGCACTTGTGAAGATGGAAACTGCTATGCAGAATTCCTTCGCACAGTGACATCACATGTTAGCAGTCTTCTTTGACCTTGAAAAGGCTAAGGATACCATGATAGCATGGCATACTCATGAAACTATATGACATTAGTTTAAGAGGAGCATTACCTACCTTCATACAAAGCTTCCTTGCTGACAGGAAGTTTAGAGTGAGTGGAGTGTCTTAAGTGTGACCCTGTATTTACACTGTACTGCTCAGGAGGAAGGCTACAGGATGTGCAAGGACACATGCAGACTGCAATAAATCAGAGTGTACAGTGAGCATCATACCATGGGTTAAAATTTTCTCCAAGCAAGACCATGGCTATGCATTTCCACAAACAAGGAAAGTTCCATCCCCCCCTCTATTTAGGAGCAAACCCAGTGTATTTTGACCAAGAGGTGAAGTACCTAGGTCTAATTTTGACTCAAGGCTTACATGGGTACCTCATATCAAACAGTTAAAGGTGAAAGCTACAAAAGCACTTAGTATTTTGCGGGTTCTTTCACACCTATCTTGGGGTGCAGACCGGGCAACACTTCTGCGGCTTTACCAAGCACTTATTCATAGTAAACTTGACTATGGATGAGGGTTATTCATCTGCAACTCCCACTGTCTCTGGATGTTGGGCTCAGTTCATAATGAAGCTCTCAGAATCTGTACAGGGGCTTTCAGATCTTCACCTGTTAGTGGAGAACCATCTCTTTCATTACACAGGGACTACATGAACCTGATTTACAACACGAGACTACAAAGGATTACGGGATCCCCTACCTCCACATTGGTTTTCAACCCCCTTGAGGATAGCCGATCCTATGGTAGGAGAATGAGAAATTTTGTGGGAGGTCTTACTTTAAATCTACCTAAGGTTCTGGCTTTTGGAACTCCCCAATTTCCCTCCCTAGAACCAATCAAGCCGAGCTGGATTTCGTCGGGATTGGGAAAGGGGACAGATCCGAAGCAGAAGTCAGAGAGAAATTTCTTCAACACACTTCTAAGTACCAAGGATCAGATGCAATATATACAGATGGTTCCAAATCTGAAAATGGTGTGGGCTTTGCAGCACTGATGCAGAAAGAAGACTACATTTGTTAGTCATTCTCTAGCAGCGTCGATCCTCATTGCAGAGTCACATGCCATCCTTGTAGCAGTCAAGATGACTAGAGATCTTACGAACCATTCTATTGTAATATATTGCGACTCTCATAGTGCCTTGCAAGCAATCAAGAGTTTAAACTTATATCATCCAGTGGTGAGGGAGGTTCAAGATTGGCTTGCACTGATGACAACGTGTAAAAAGATAGCTCCATGTTAGATGGCAGCGCATGTTGCTATCAGTGGGAATGAGCAAGCTGATCAAAAGGCCATGGCAGCTGCTGCTCAGCCCTGTGATGCTTGTTTTCCTCTCCTACACGCTGACTTGAAACCTAGCATCAGGAGTTGTCCTCGCGATAAATGGAGGGAACAATGGAGGCATACCTCTTGATACAAACAGAGAAATTAAAGATGAGCTTGGCAGTTGGGTGACCAGCATCCATCCCAACCGAGTAGACGTTGTATTAACAAGACTAAGAATTGGACACACAAGACTAATGGGCGCGATGATGGCTTAAAGTGAAGCACGCTCTGAGGGATGCAAAGAGCCATTAACAGTGGCACATGTAGTGGGAACATGTGTAACATTCTTAGATCAAAGACGTATGGACTTGTCTCCCCCATATACACTTAAAAATGTATTGAGAGAGGATTGTGACATAGGTCTTATTAGTTTCGTAAAGGAGACTAATATTTTCAATAAAATTTGATTATGCCAAATGTTTATGCAAGAATTTGATAGATTTAGAGCATATTTATGCTTTGATTTTTAATATAATATTTATTGACAGATTTTAATGTTTTGAGTATTTTAACATTTCAGCCTTACAAGGTGTTCACCGCTAATGACCGTAGCTGTTTACGCGGCAGATAATTTTAAATAATCAATCAATCTTGGTTTTAGAACGGGATCCGGTTGCAATGATGTATTGCTTAATTTGGTACATGAACCTGCTTCAGATAAGTC
>NC_061861.1:10650012-10662512 GCF_019202785.1 Penaeus chinensis | reverse complement strand
AGAAGGCCTGCGTACTGCAAGGTATATTCCATCTTCCTCTCCATATTTTGTGGCGTCAACTTGGGCTTCTTTGCAGGTACGCGAGCGTGTAGACCCATTCCACGGATAGTCTCTAAGAAACATTAAAGTTCAACGTTATTGTGGATATCGTGCCTTACAAAATGGATCTGCCTCAGCCATAGATGCAATTACCTTGTAGGAAAGTAAAGGACAAATTTGATATTTCCTACCATTCCTCACAACTTGTGGCAACCCCGAGTTCCTATACATTTGAGTTAACCCTTTGTTCTGCGAAGGTAATAATGAGAATTACTTGCTGTTTTCAGATGTAATATAGATTAATTTGATTATGTATAGTCTTTGTATTATCAGCAAAGTAAGGACCTGCCCACATTATTCCTACCTGGTATTCTTCAGTTGTGCATCTAGGACGGCCAGCCAGAGGGTTGTTGTTTGACAACCCTCGGACGTATCCACCTAGCCACCGTTGGCATCGAACTTACCAATCGTCGGGCGATGTCTGCATTTGTTAAGCCTTCAGTGTGAAGGGAAACAATGCTACCGTGCATTTCTTTTAATGTCTTCATCGTGAAAAAGATCATCATGTTACTGTGAATCCATATGAAAACGGAATGACTATTACATAGATTATGAATCAGGACGAGACCAATTCGAACACAGAAATGCCAACCCTTCCGTAACATAAGGTTCTGGGACCGGATACTCAAAACAGTTTACAATGTTGTATCTTACCACGGAGTCGTTATAATGTCGTAAGGCCTCCGAAGGCCATACTCGAAACAAAATTAGCCGCCATGTTATGACATCACACACATTGTAAAGAACCTTATAAATTACAACTGCTCTGGGGCCCTCGTACGGGTTTGAAACCGGGTATAGTACGGTTTATTTCCCAATTACTTAGTCGACAAAAACCTTTATTTGACAGTAACATTTTAGCCTTTTCCCTATTTAATACCGGGGAATTTCAATTGTCTAGTATTTTCATTGTTTTTCTTGCATTATCGTTACCGTTATCTTGAATCAAATATAAATTGACTGTAAATTGAGTTGAAAGACGACAAACAACAATGTTTTGGTGATTGCTCATCTTCTTGAGCGAACATTGCAGCGTGAGAGACATTATTATAGGGAATCATTAGTTTCTCTCAATGTAGAGGATAAGCATTTGTTGCGATATCACAGATTTCTTAAGTTTGTTTTACCATAACATTCTTTGATGCCAAATATCCAACTAAACAATCCTTTCAAGAATTATTAAAATCTTCCGTATGTATGTTTGCATCAATTTACTTTCGCAAGAAATTATGATTTTTTGCCTTAATGTTCCCGAAAAAAAATGTAACAAGTTATATGTGACTTCATAAACACATTGTCAAAAGTATAGGAAATATTAATGTATACTATTATATTTTTATTTTTTGCCTGAAGATGATTGCTGCGTATTATTCTTTTCTCTTTGTGTATAGAACTTTGAAAGGTAGAGTTATTCTGGGAAATTCATCATAGTTAATTTATTTTATAACACTTGGCTGAGTCTTTCAAAAATATAACTCGGGGAGACCATTGGAGGCGTGGCAATAAGACAGCCATGGCTTTCCAATGGTTGTTACGTCTAGCAGGCTGACTGCTGATTGGTCAACCGACTACCGGTCAGCCCTCTCTTGGTAGTCAATGGAATTAACTTACAATGTAAACACGGGCCTTATAATGTGCTTACTTTATTGTAATTATTAAGTATGGTTGACTTACAATCTAGTAAGGAGATCGGAAGGTACGATGTAGTAAAGCGGTCACAACGTCCACTGCTTTATTATAAAGGACAGGTAGTTTTGAGTATCCCGTCCCTGTTCGTTATTGAACGTTTCGATACCCCTCCTAACGATAGTTTCCTGTGTAGCTGTATACACACACACACACACACACACACACACACACACACACATATATATATACATAATATTTATATACTTACATATACATATTGTGTGTGTGTGTGTATATATACATATATAATATATTCATTTATTTATGTACATATATGTATGTGTGTGTGTGTGCGTATGTATATATGTATATATATACCAGTATATATATGTGTATATATGTATATATATTTATGTGTGTGTGTAGATATGTGTATTTCTCTATCTGTCTATCAATCTATTTATCTATATATCTATATTTAAATATTTATCCATAAATATGTTTATATATATGTATACACACACAAATAAATATATATATATATATATATATATATGTGTGTGTGTGTGTGTGTGTATCTCATGTATCTTCTACAGAAGATACATGAGGATGAACAACATGGCGCAGTGTTATTAGGAATCCCTACCCTGCAAGATGTTTAACCGAATCTCCAGAGAGCCTTGTGGTC
The DNA here is from genome assembly GCF_019202785.1 of Penaeus chinensis. Lineage (NCBI taxonomy): Eukaryota > Metazoa > Arthropoda > Malacostraca > Decapoda > Penaeidae > Penaeus > Penaeus chinensis. Next base: position 10,660,096 of record NC_061861.1, on the reverse strand, counting down.
AGACCCACCGGTTGACTACGCCTCAAAGTTTCTCCAGTGCAGTGAAGTGACTGATTTACTTATAAATTACTCCTAGTGTAATGTAATATGGCAGTATAACCCTTAAAGTGCGGTGAAATTGTGTTTAAAGTGTTATGTTGTGTGCTGTGCTCACCCCTTGTGGGGCCTCTCAGCGTCGAGCGACATCCTCCTACTTCGATGTTCAGCTCGCTATTGAGCTCCGGACTAGCCTCCCAGCCATATATATGGGATACAGACCACCCACTGCAACCCCACAGCGGGCACTTAGGCGACTCACACTTCACTGCAGGCCAGCACTCCGCTACAATACCCCTAACGGAAGCCGCCTTGCCGCGGTGGGGGGGCTTGAGGTCCCAATGAGCTTGTGTGCCAGGACCAGAGGGCTACCCATACTGGAGGGGTCACCAGTGAGGGATGAGACAAAATGGTGCACCCACCCCTGGTTCACTCCATCTTGGACCAGGGAGAACTCTCCCACGTGTTTGCCGTGCGTGGCATCCCGTATTACCCAGAGTCCTGGAGGTTGACTGATGCTGCATGCTGCGCCCTGCAGCTAGCAACACACCTCTATGGTCCTCTATTGTGGTTGGACGGGTGGCTTGATCAAGGCCCAGCCAAGTCAATCGGCCAGGTCAAATATGTCTAGGGTCAAGCAAGCACTGTCCAGTCGGTAGCGCATAGGTCCCGCGACTACCATCAGCACTGTAATAGTGGCTTCGTATATTTCCTCACTACCCCTGTGGCTGTTGGGAAAATTTGAGCCCCAACTATAGCTTTCCCTAGTTGGACTCCATGGTGGATGGGGGGGGGGGGGTGAGGAAATGAAGTTTTATAATTTGTATGATTCCTGCAAATTTACAAAGAACTTGCTCTCTCCCTGACGACCTTCGCAATCCCCTTGCCAATCCCTCTGGAACATCATATATTATCACTCTGGAACCTTACCAGATTCCAAAGGGCAAGAATGGGAATCGTAATGGTTCCTTGCTCCCAAACCAGGTAAGAAGGAGAAAAGTCCTCAATCCATTAAGGAAATCTTACCTGGTAGATATGAAAGTGTATCATACAGTAAATACCTTGTAGTGAAGACCATCGATGGTGTATCTATCATGGATCTTGATATTTTTTAAGTATATCAGAAGATAGCTGAGGTATGTCAATGTGATCCTCGCATCACCCCACAGCGAGATGGTAGCCTGATAGTTTCGGTTTCGTCACCAGATGAGAGTAACAGTCTACGTGCGATATGCGACATCCCTGGGGCTCAAGTCTCATGTTCTCCTCACAAAACCCTCAATCAGTGTTAGGGAATTGTCTTTTTCCGAGACCTGATGAGGTATTCTGAGGAGAAACTGTTAGAAGAACTAAAGAATATTAATGGAAGTTACTTTTTTCCAATACTTTTGGAGGAGGTGAATGGTATTCCAGCCAATGGATTGCAGAGATGGCGACTTGAACATGCAGACTGGAATCTTTTTAGATCAACTGCAGTATTGCAAGGATCTGTGGATGATTTCTAGGTGTTCAAGATACTGTTAATCACTTCACATCACGAATTCACCTTGCAGCAGAAGCATCAATTCCCAGAAATAGCGGGCAGTGCATAAGATCACTGGAAAGAGCACATCCATATTACCACCTTCTCTGAAAATAGATGGTATAATCCTGACAGACAAAACAGATGTTGCAAATAAGCTGGCAAAATCCATGGCAGAGATCTCCTCTGGAGCATCTTACACTGCCCGATTCTCCACTCTTCGGGCTGAACAGGAACGACACCCAGTAGCACTACAGTAGCACTACAGCACTACAACTTCCATACAACGTGCCATTCTTACGTAGAGAGATGGACTCTGCTCACAGCTCTGCCGTAAGACTGCCCCAGGAAGTGATGATATTCCATACCAAATGATATCTCACTTACCGGAGAATTCCCATACGTTCCTGTTGAATCTATTCAATCGGATCTATAGGGAGGGCACAGTGCCATCCACATGGAAAGAAGCTATAATCATTCCTGTCCCTAAACCTGGCAAGGATGCTTCTATACCAGGGAATTATTGACCAATTTCTCTCACCAGCTGCATCTGCAAGTTGATGGAGAAAATGGTAAATTTCAGGTTGACATTGCTGCTAGAAAAGGAAAACGTACTGACCCCATATCAATATGGGTTTAGAAAACTGAGATCGACCACAGATGCGCTTGTGAGGATGGAAGCTGCTATTAAGAATTCCTTCACACAGTGACGTCATATGTTAGCAGTCTTCTTTAACCTTGAAAAGGCTTATGATACTACTTGGAAGCATGGCAAACTCATGAAGCTATTTGACATTGGTTTAAGAGGAGCATTGCCTACCTTCATACAAAGCTTCCTTGCTAAGTTTAGAGTGAGGGTGGGAAAGAGCTTATCTAACCAGGAAGATCAGCTGGAAGGGGTCCCACAAGGGAGTGTCTTAAGTGTGACCCTGTTTGCTATTGCTATTAATGACATTGTAAAGGTCGTTCCAAGTACTGTCTTATGTAGTCTGTATGTGGATGACTTTACACTATACTGCTCAGGAGGAAGCTTACAGGATGTGCAAGGACACATGCAGACTGCAATAAATCAGGTTGTACAATGGGCAACACACCATAGATTCAAATTTTCTTCAAGCAAGACCCTGGCTATACATTTTCACAAACGAGGAAAGTTCCATCCTTCCCTCTATTTAGGAACAAACCCACTGCATTTTGTCGAAGAGGTAAAGTACTTTGGTCTATTTTTTTACACAAGGCTTACATGGGTGCCTCACATTAAACAGTTAAAGGTGAAAGCTACAAAAGCACTTAGTATTTTGCGGGTTCTTTCACACCTATCTTGGGGTGCAGACCGCACAACGCTTCTGCGGCTTTACCGAGCACTTATTCGTAGTAAACTTGACTATGGATGAGGCTTATTCATCTGCAACTCCCACTGTTCTCCGGATGTTGGACTCGGTTCATAACGAAGCTCTCAGAATCTGTATAGGGCTTTCAGGCCTTCACCTGTAGAATCCCTGTATGCCGAGAGTTGGAGAACCACCTCTTTCATTACACCGGGACTACATGAACTTGATTTACTACACGAGGATAGCCGATCCTATGGTAGGAGAATGAGGAATCTTGTGGAAGATCTTAATTTAAATCTCACAAAGGTTCTGGCTGTTGGAACTTCCCAAGTCCCCCCTTGGACTAATCAAGTTGAGCTCGATTTGGTCGGAATTGGGAAAGGGGAGAGATCCGAAGCAGAAATCAGAGAGAAATTTCGTCAACACACATCTAAGTACCAAGGATCATATGCAATACATACAGGTGGTTCCAAATTTGAAAATGGTGTGGGCTTAGCAGCAATAAGCAGAAGAAAGACTGCATCTAGCAGTCTTTCTCGATCAGCCTCGATTTTCACTGCAGAGTTACATGCCATCCTTGCAGCAGTCAAGATGACTAGAGATCTTAGAAACCATTCCGTTGTAATATATTGTGACTCACGTAGTGCCCTGCAAGCAATCAAGAGCTTAAACTCACAACATCCAGTGGTGAGGGAGGTTCAAGATTGGCTTGCATTGATGTCAGCACGTAAAGAGATAACTTTGTGTTGGGTGCCAGCACATGTTGGTATCAGTGGGAATGAGTGAGCTGATCAGAAGGCCAAGGCAGCTGCCACTCAGCCCTGTGATGCTCGTTTTCCTCTCCCACACACTGAAATTGAAATCAGCATCAGCATCAGTTGTCTTCGTGATAAATGGAGAGAACAGTGGAGGCATACCTCTAGAAACAAACTGCGAGAGATTAGAGATGACCTTGGCAGTTGTATTAACAAGGTTGAGAATCGGGCACACAAGACTTACTCATGGGCCGATGATAGCTAAAAGTGAAGCACGCTGTGAGGAATGCCAAGAGCCATTAACGGTCGCACATGTAATGGAAAGATGTGTAACATTCTCAGACCAAAGAGGAAGGTACTTGTCTCCCCCATATACACTGAAAAATGTATTGGGGGAGGATTGTGACATAGAAGGTATTATTAGTTTCCTTAGGGAAACTAATATTCTCAACGAAATTGAATTATGCATAATGTTTATGCAATAGTTTTTAGACATTAAAAGCATAATGTTGATGCTTTGATTTTTTAATATAATATTTAATGTTATTTATGACATTTATTGATAGATTTTTAATGTTTTAAATATATGAATATTTCAGTCTAACAAGGCTAATGACCTTAGCTGTTGACGTGGCAGATAATTTTAAATAATCAATCAATCTGCTACAGTGTCACTCCTCACACCTCCTAATGCTGAACTTATGCACCTAATGAGTTACTCTTAAACTCACGGCATAGGCAAGATCTGAGGCAATAAGATGAGAGGACGAGATGAGAAAGAGAGTAGAACAAAAATTGTGGCGAGATGAGGACAGACGTTGGGCGGATTTCTCCAGTATGGTTGACCTTCCAAAACAAATCATCCAACTTCGGATATCAGTTTCTCTGGAGGTCCAGTAGATTTTGGAACACACCTTAGGCCTTTCTCTGGAAACTACCCTCTCTGTCGAAGCGGTCCTCGACGCCCTCCAAGACTTCTTCAAAGGTCTCCGTAATGAAGCTCTCCATCGTCAGGCACTACTCTGCTGTCGTCACATGGAGGGGGGAGACTTCGGACAGCTTTATGTGAGGCTTAGCGGCCTTGCTGAGGAAGTCGACTTATGTCCTGGGCATTCTGTTACATGTGCTGAGACCCATGGTCATCCTCATGGGTGTCCGGGACAAGGAACTTATTCAAAAGTTAATTGCCCTCAATTCCAGTGCTTCTTTGTAGGATGTCGCCACTTGCTGCAGATCCTATGAGGCCACCCGAACCACAGCATCAGCCATTCACGCCTCACCTAGCCAGAGGTGTGCAGTTTTCTCTTATAAGTAGCAGTCACGATTAGAGAAAAATTAGAGACCATCAACTTCAGGCCGAACCGGAAACTCCACTCAGCAGTCTTCAGATCAGTCTTGCCCCTCTTTTGGCTGTGTAAATGGCCACTCCGACTGCCTCGCACGTGATTCTACTTGCCGTAATTGTGGGTCATTGGGCCAGGAGAGAGAAATGCCCTGCTAAAGCTGCTCAGTAAGAAGCTGGGTCATTATGATAAGTGATGCCGCTCCAGAACTGGCTGTGTACATGGCCCCTCCGATTGCTTCACACGTGATTCTACTTGCCGTAATTGTAGGTCATTGGGCCAGGAGAGAGAAATGCCCCGCAAAAACTGCTCAATGTAGGCACTGTAAGAAGCTGGGTCATTATGTCAAGTGCTGCCGCTCCAGAACTTATGCCACACTATCGTCGAGCCCACATAACTGCACAGCCAATGCTTGTAGTCATGTGGCTGACGTCATGCGTTCCAATGGTTCTCTTAATCCCATCTGTATTCAGTTCATTCACGGTAACAAGTACTCTCAGTTGCACATGTTAGTAGACACAGGTGCCGATATTACTGTGATTGGAGAACAACATCTCGCCTCCCTCAACATACCGAAGAGCAGCCTCCGATAGGTAACCACCTCTGCTACCCTCACAGCTGATGGCTCAGAGATGTCACCTGCCCTTGGATGTTTCATTGCAACTTTGAGGCTTGGCAGGCAATCTTGCAAGACCACAGTACAAGTCCACAAGAATATCCCGACGCCTCAACCGTCAACCGTTGCACTCAGCTACCAAAATCTACCACCGGTACTCCAGCAGCTGCCAATGACTATTTTCTCAAGTTCAGTGATATCCTGGTTTCAAAGGATGACCTCAAGAACGCTCCCCTCAAGGCTTTTCAGCAGCAGGTCAAGGACGAGCTCCAGTCAAGGTATCATCAAGCCTGCTGGAGATCAACCTTCTGAATGGTGTGACCCACTAGTTGTCGTCCCGAAGGATGTCGGTGTGAGGCTCACTATAGACCTCACAAAGCCTAATGGTCAAGTGGCAGACCCAACACATCCTACCCCTTCATCCCTTGATGCAGTTCGCAGTGTCAGCCTATCATCCCGATTCTTCACCACCATGGACGCCATTGATGGTTATTGGCAACTCGAATTAGCGGAAGAGGATCAGCATTTAACAACGTTTTACACCCCTTATGAACTATTCATGCACTGCCGTGGCCCTATGTGATTCTCTGCCACAGGGTGATTAATATTGCCTTCGCGGAGACATGGTACTCCAGGGCATTGAAAACTGTGTTAAGGTCATAGATGATGCACTCCTGTATGATGAGGACCTATCTACTCATCTCCAGCAGATCCACCAGTCCCTTACCAGGTGCCATGAGTTTGGCATCACTATGAACAAAGAGAGATTCCACGTGGCAGAGCCCTCAGTCCTCTTCTGCGGGTACGACATATCGACTACATCTTCACAGCTGTCTGGCGCCCAGGCAAGGAGTTGCCTATTCCAGATGTCCTATCACGTGCACCAGTGGACCAGCCTGCCTCTGAAGATGAAATTTTGTGTACCAAATCTGCCATACACCTGAGGCGCATGCTCAACGCCGTCGTCACCGAGGAAGCCCAGGAGTCACTGCATCAAGACGCCGATCAGAACATTCAAGACCTTCGAAACGCCGCCCGGAATGACCCGGACTATATATATGCCTGCTCAACTGTGTCACATCAGGATTCCCTTCACATCGCTATGCGCTCCACTCTTCACTCATTCCATACTGGAAACTACGCGACAGCATCTATGCAGATGGAGAATTGGGGACGCATAGTCGTCCCCAGAGCCCTTCGCAGATGTACCCTCGCTCAACTTCATGACAGTCCCCATGATGCGCATGCGACTATTCGCAGGGCATGCCAAACGGTCTTCTGGCCAGGTATTGAAGCAGCTATCAAGAGCACTGTCCAAGCCTGTGAGCCATGTCATACCCTTCAACCGAGCCAACAACAAAAGCCACTTCTTTCAGGCCCTTTGAGTCTCTCTCCTCAGACTTTTTTACAGTCGCTGGGAAGGCTTCCTGGTGATCGTGGACATACTGTCTGGTTGGCCAACCATCATTCCCTGTGGGATCAACATATCTACTTACAGGACCGTGAGGATGTTTTGTTGCTACTTCCGTGAAGTTGGTGTCCCCGTTCGCCTCCGAACAGATGGCGGGCCTCAATTTTCCAGCTTGGAGTTAAATATGCCACTTGAGACACTACATCAAGCGCAAAAGGGGGTAAAACAGATACACCCGAGGTGACAATAATTACAGAACGTAATTGGCAACCCCTCGAGTTTGTCTGCTACCTCCCTTCAGTGGTTCCGCAACTTGAAAAAAGGCAGTCCAACTGTAACCCTCTCCTGCTCTCTGTACAGATGCCCAATAAACAGCAGGCTAAGAAACCTACTTCTTATTTCGACCTCCTACGTCTACAGAAGATACATGAGGACGAACAACAGGTGCCACATAAAACATTATATTGTTCCGGCAGTAGGTTCGTCCAAGCACAAAACATCCTCAGCGCGTCCGGGGCGGCAACGTCATCCCGCATCACAGGGCATCCTTAGCACGTCTGAGGCGGCGACGTTATCCCGCATCACAGGGCATCCTCAGTGCGTCCGGGGGCCGACGTTAATCCTCATCATAGGGCATCCCCAGCGTGTCCAGAGCGGCGGCGTCATCCCACATCACAGGGCATCCTTAGTACGTCCGGGGCGGTGACGTCATCCCGCATCATAGGGCATAACTACATTAATCTAGTCGGCGTAAGTCGGCACAGGACGGGTTGCCTCCATAGGCATAACCCGGGCGAGGTTCAGCTTATCCTTATCCTTGAGTGCCGCGGCCGATGGTGGGTATGTTCGGAATATGTATATCATCTGAGCTCGCCTATGATTGGTGGAAGAACTCTCCTGCTAGGGTTCCCATATTTAGTGCAGGAACCTGCGGGGTTACGGGACGACCTAAGAATTCTTATAAGGAGGTGTGTTTTAGATTCCAAACATTGTATATTTCTGCGTCCTCGGCTATTCTATAACGCATTATATGCCTAGATTAGTTGATTACCAAGAAACTGAAGTTTAATATGAGACAAAATTGGTTGATATTAATGAAGAATAGTGGATTTTGTGCATGCTTTTCTGAATTTTCCCTCGGCAGGTGTTATGGTGTCCTTACTGAGTTGTCCAAATTTGTCACAGATGAATTTGTTCAATAAATGTGAGCGGAATCAATTACTTAAATTCGAGAGGTAATGGTGGATGAAACCACCGCAAATAACTATAGCTTCTCTGAGGCAAGCCAAACTGTCAGGCTCAAAAATGGATGTTTTCATAAGTGGACCTAAAAGGGGACATAATTTTCTTTCTTTACAGATCCAGGCAGTTATTGCTCTCTGACGGTGTCTTTGTGAGGGAGGGGAGCTTGGGCATCAGTGATTTTGGCAATACTATGAAAATTATATAATGAAACAAATCAGCAATTTAATGAATTCAAGGAACACTTTCTTTTTTACTATTCCTAAAAGAACTATTTATTACTGTGACCTTATAGAAATATATTTCATTTGTTTATCAGAGATGTTTCTATAGGTACCAAAGTATACTAAGTAATTTGAAACTTTAACAATAACAAATATTGGACTATCAAATTTCCAAATTTATGAGATCAGTAGATATCCTAGAATTTCTTCGTCATAGGAAAGAAAAATATAAATTTATGACTAGAGGCAGCAGTTACTGGGGAAAGCAATAAGAAATATAACATACATTTGGTGGCATATGTTACTCTGTTGAATCTGTTTATTGCCTTGATTTTTTTTTTTTTTTCATGTCAGGTGCATTCATAATTATGGTTAACCTTTGGAACTTTTTTGTATTCGGGTTGGGGAAGTTTTACTTAGACTTTTTTCTTAGGGTACATTGAGATGTATATATTTACTTCCCGTAAAAATTCAATCATCGTTTTTTATATTCGTGCATGTAAGATAATAATAACGATAATAATGATAATAATAATAATAATAATAATAATAATAATAATAATAATAATAATGATTCAAGAAGAAAAAAACTAAATTTTGAATCAGAAATACTGAGTCACAAAATAATACGATGGAAGTCGTTTCGAAAGAAAGTGGACACAAATCTGACGAGGAATAAAGAGAAAATCAATATTATTTTTTTTTTTTTTAATAAATGCTCTTAATAATTCGAGTTTGTACATTCATAATCCTCACAGTTAGCAATACCTCGCTCACAAGAATCTTTTTGCCTTGATATTAAAAAAGGAAAGAAAGATAAAGGAAAAGATAGCAATGAAAACAGGGAAACCGAAATGAAGAAGAGCCTCAGAAATTTGCTGATGCAAGTTGACTGCTCATCTAAACATTAATTAATTTTCAAATAAAAATGTCAACTTGGCGTCCACACACCCACGTTAACAGAGACTTTGCTCAGCGAGGCGGAGGAACTTCAGGCGTAGGAGAAAGTGACGCTTGGATAAGGAGTCTTGACAACGATCGAAGGTAAGAACTCCTGGTGAGAATTTATATATATATATGCACACACACACACACACACACACACACACACACACACACACACACACACACACACACACACACACACACACACACATACGTACGTACGTCTCTCTATTCCGAGTCTCCTTTTAGCTGTTTTCATGCTGGTACCTGAAATCATTGATTGATTTATTATTGAGTATTGAATTTTCGTACATCTCTCTTCTTTTTATATGTAGTCTTTGTTAGTTTAGCTAATTCTCTTTTTTCCCTGTTTGACGATACTTCTATGACCTTACGTTTCTGCATAAGCTGTTTCTACCGAGAACTTGCTGGAGCTTTGCTTGACGTTCTTACCGCCGACTTGAAGTGCAGTTTCCTTTATTATGTCATTGAACTGTTCGTTAATTTGGTCAATGTTGAGATCTTCGCCGCTGAGAAGTGAATATCTGTTTGGATGTTAAGGTTATATTCTGTTGCTCTGGTCTGCAAGTTAGCTAAATTTGGCTGCGGTTTTCATATGAGTTTGTTCCTTTCCCTCCTGAGGTGTAATTCAATTTGGC
>NC_061861.1:10635012-10645012 GCF_019202785.1 Penaeus chinensis | reverse complement strand
ATATATGGTAGTTGTAGCAATTTCGACGATCCATAAAAAAATAAAAAAATAAAAAAATAAACGCCACCTCGGTCCCGACCTTTACACTTTTTCTTATGGGAAATTCGTGGTGACTTGTCACAGTCTATTTTATGTTCACATCAACTTGTCACACTCCTGCAATTTAGCAATTTTTAATATTGATTTTGCACAATAAGTGTGTGAAAATTTTAACATTAATGTGGGAAATCAATGATGCACCTTTTTTTGTAGATTTTATACAATTCAATTTATCTATACCATGTTTTCATCTTCTCTCTCCATCTTTTCATTTGAGCGATTCAATTACTTTTTTTTTCTTTAATTCCAAATCACCATTGTTGATTTGGAATGTATGAGTGTAAATTATAAATAATAAATATTCCTATGCGAATCAAAGTATGGAGAACGCTGATTCATGTTTGAGCGATCCTCCAGTGTAATTGTCCAGGTTAATAGTGCTCATTAAATTAGTGGTTAGGTTAAGGTGTGTGTGTGTGTGTGTGTGTGTGTGTGTGTGTGTGTGTGTGTGTGTGTGTGTGTGTGTGTGTGTGTGTGTGTGTGTGGGTGTGTGTGTATTTATATATATATATATATTTATATATGTTTGTATATATATATATATATATATATATATATATATTTATCGAGAAATATTACATAAACAAAAACGACAAATATACACAGTCGAATAGCGGACGAAAGATATATACAGCTGAATATCGGATAAATTCATACACTACACTATAAGAAAATATATATAACGTACACGACACGCCGAGTGGTTGATACGTAACGCCACTTAATATAATGAGAACACTTTCCACAATTAATTATCGCCGTTAACTAGCAGAGGCTTTCACCAGAGCACACGGAACCTAACAGTGTCTTTAAAGCACCGGGAAACATGACCTAATTTGTTTTCGCGTTGATGGAGTAGCAGGACTGCCAAAGTACCAAAAAGGAGTTTCCATCGATCTGTGTCACCGGCAGCGGCAAGGTAGCGTCTCTCTCGCGGTTTTGTCAGTGACCTATGCCGCTTGAGGTAACAAGTTGTTTGCGCAAGCAGACCGCTACTACTGCAGGGACGCCATCCAAATTTGCGAAAGCTCAAGTACGGCCGTCCATGATGGTGTCCTAAGCCATGTATATCTGCGTCCGAAGCCATGCAAGGGGGATGCCCTGGGCAGAGAGAGGTCGCGTGGGGCCAGCGACAGGCGTGATAACTATAAGTTACGCGCTTCTTGCGCAACATTATATATCAGTTTATCAAATAACTGCCCGTTATTTCACAGGAAATAACACAAACTATATGAACGTTGATAGTCTACACCCTCTTGTGAAATTATGCATATACTATCATGTTTCTGAAAAAATAAATACAATATCGCAAAAAATATGCACAATTGTAATCTTTGAGAAATGTATCCCTCATTCTCCGGTATAAAGAGCTGGAAATTATATTTGTCAACTGGTCATTATTTCATTAGAAATAACACAAACTATATGAATGTTAGTACTCTCCATAGACTTTTTGTATAATTATATGCTAAAACAATCATGCACAATTGTTAAAATCTTACTTTTTAGTAATCAATTACATGGTGTGATAACTGACCACTGCGGGTATAGGGAGTCAGTCTACTTGTTTTGACAAGCATGCTTTTGCTTGCTGACTTATGAATGTGGTAAGTGTTCATAACGTATTTGAATAATGAATTTGCCCTTACACACGGCAAATAAATTTATTGAAAATAATTATTGTGCGCCATCATTTTTATGTAATATTTTATCAAACATCTCATTCAAAGGACCGTAAAATTTGACCATAAGATTTTATCAAAATGTACATCTGCTAGTTGGGACAATGGTCTAAAGGAGGTATATTTATGATAAGCCTCATCTCCTCACTAACCCCACCCCCCCTACTAATTTTTCTATATCCATTTCAGTTCAATTAATTTAACTTTATTTGCCCTTTCTCATTTTATACAAACCCTGTTTTAGGCAAGAGTTTTGGAGACTGCTTGATTTGTCTTGTGTGGCCTATAAATTCGCGGAAGATAGTTGAGGTATGTCAACGTGACCCTCCATTGAAGTACATCGGAAGATAGTTGAGGTATATCAACGTGATCCTCGCATCACCCCACAGCGAGATGGTAGCCTCATAGTTGAGGTTTCGTCACCAAATGAGAGTGAACTTTTGCATGCAATGTGCAGACTGGGGCTCAAGTCTCATGTTCTCCTCACACTGCTAGACAGAATGCTCCTGAACCAAAGGCTCTGGTCCATCTTTCGCTAAGCAAAGACATCCTGAGCCTGTCCAAAGGAAGCCTGTGGGAACTAGTTCTACAGGTAAACAACCCATTAAAAGGTACTCCCAAAATGCTGGAAAGGGACAGCCTAAAGGTGTGGGGCGGGCCTTATGAAGTAGTTTGTCAACCTGAAGAACTGGATACCCTAATCCAATGGAACTGTCAGGGAACTCACGCAAAATTGGAAAAAGCTGTAACATTTGATAACTTCATGTAACCCAGTTTGTGTATGCCTACAAAAGATTATGACCAGGGGAAATCGTCCAATTTCCCTGTGAGGATTTCAAGTTCAAGCCCATTATGGAACCTTTGATAATGAACCTCATGGAGAAGTAGCAGTGATGGTACGTCAGGATATTCCCCTCCAGGCCATCCACCTGCAGACGACACTACAGGTGAAGGCTGTGAGAATAGGCTTGACACGACCTTTCACTGTTGCATCCATCTATCTCCCTCCACATAATCACAACATAGATGATTTGGAAGAGTTACTTGGGCAGTTGCCTCATCCATTTCTACTCTTGGGAGATTTCAATGGTCGGCATCATCTCTGGGGAGACACTTTTTTCTCAAAAGTAGGTGTTTTTTATTGAACAGTGACACACCCACATATTACCAAATTCAAACTGGGACATTGTCCAATATTGACCTGTCAATTAGTTCACCTGATTCACAGTTGAATTCCACTTGGCAGGTCACTTTCCAATACTTTTGGAGGAGATGAATGGGATTCCAGCCAAAGGATTGCAGAGATGGGGACTTGAACATGCAGACTGAAATCTCTTTAGATCAACCGCAGTATTGCAAAGATCTATGAATGATTGCAAGTGCATTCATGATGCTGTTAATCACTTCACATCACGAATTCACCTTGCAGCAGAGGCATCCAAAAGTAGTGGGCAGTATGGTGGTCTAATGAATGCCAACAAGCTGTCAGAGCAAGAAAAGCTGCACTAAGGCAGTTGAAACGACGCTCAAGCGTTATAACCTTGATCCATTATGAAAAGACCCGAGCCAAGGCCAGACGAGTGCTAAAGGAGGCTAGACGGACGTTGTGGAGGCAGTATGTTTCCTCGATTAATTCTGGGACCCCCTTAGCATAGGTATGGGACAAGGTACATAACATTGCTGGAAAGAGCACATCCATGTCACCACCTGCTCTGAAAATAAATGGCATAATCCTCACAGACAAAACAGATGTAGCAAATGAGGTAGCAAAATCCATGGCAGAGATCTCTGGAGCATCTGCCTGATTCTCCAATCTTCGGGCTGAACATGAACAACACCCAGTGTCGTCCTTCAGTAGGACTGCAGCAGAACTTCCATACAACTTGCCATTTTTGCGCAAATAGATGGACTCTGCTTTGCAGCTCTGTCTGGAAGTGACAATATTCCATACCATATGATATCTCACTTACCGGAGAGCTCCCAAAAGTTCCTGTTGGAACTATTCAATAGGGTCTATAGGGAGGGAACGGTGCCATCAACATGGAAAGAGGCTATAATCTTCCCTATCCCTAACCTGGCAAGGATGCTTCCACACCAGGGAATTACAATTCAATTTCTCTCACCAGTTGCATCTGCAAGTTGATGGAAAAAATTGTAAACTTCAGGTTGACATGGCTGCTAGAAAAGGAAAACGTGCGGAACCTGTATCAATATGGGTTGGTTTAGAAAATTGAGATCGACCACAGATGCAATTGTGAGGATGGAAACTGCTATACAGAATTCCTTCACACAGCGACACCACAGTTAGCAGTCTTCTTTGACATTGAAAAGGCTTATGATACCACTTGGAAGCATGGCATACTCAAGAAGCTGTATGACATTAGTTTAAGAGGAGCATTACCTACCTTCATACAAAGCTTCCTTGCAAACATGAAGTTTAGAGTGAGGGTGAGAAACAGCTTCTCTAACCTGGAAGATCAGCTGGAAGGGGTCCTACAAGGGAGTGTCTTAAGTGTGACCCTGTCTGCCATTGCTATTAATGACATTGTAAAGGTCGTTCCAAGTGCTGTCTCATGTAGTCTGTATGTGGATGACTTTACACTGTACTGCTCAGGAGGAAGCTTACAGGATATGCAAGGACACATGCAGACTACAATAAATCAGGTAGTGCAATTTTCTTCATGGCTATTCATTTTCACAAATGAGGAAAGTTCCATCCTTCCCTCTGTTTAGGAGCAAACCCACTGCATCTTGTATTTTAAAATATTAAGGAAACTAATAAGACCTTCTATGTAACAATCCACCCCCACTTTTTTCAGTGTTTATGAGGGGACAAGTACCTACGTCTTTGTTCTGAAAATGTTGCACATCATTCCACTACATGTGCGACCGTTAATGGCTCTTGGCATTCCTTGCAGCGTGCTTCACTTCTAGCTATCATCGGCCTGTTAATCAGTCTTTTGTGCCCAATTCTCAGCCTTGTTAATACAACTTCTATTTGTCGGTTGGGGTGGATGCTGGTCACCCAACTACCTAGGTCATCTCTAATCTGTTGCACGACAATTCCAGATGCTGGGTTTCAAGTCACTGTGTGGGAGAGGAAAACAAGTATCACAGGGCTAAGCGGCAGCTACCTTGGCCTTTTGATCAGCTCGCTCATTTCCAATGACACCAACATGCACTGGCACTCAACACAGAGTTATCTTTCTACGTGCAGACATCAATACAAGCCCATCTTGAACCTCCCTCACCACTGGTTGTGATGAGTTTAAACTCTTGATTGCTTGCAAGGCACTACGAGAGTCACAATATATTACAACGGAATGGTTCGTAAGATCTTTAGTCATCTTGACTGCTGCAAAGATGGCATGTAACTCTGCAGTGAAGAGCGAGACTGATAGAGAAAGACTGCCAAATGCAGTCTTCTTTCTGCCCACTGCTGCAAAGCCCACAACATTTTCACATTTTGAACCATCTGTATATATTGCATCTGATCCTTAACGAAATCTTTCTCTGACTTCTGCTTCGGATCTCTCCCCTTTCCCAATAGGGGGGAATTGGGGAATTCTAACAGCCACAACCTTAGTTAGATTTAAATTCAAATCTTCCACAAGATTTCTCATTCTCCTACCCTAAGATCGGCTATCCTCAAGGGTGTTGAAAACCAATCTGGATGTAGATCCTGGAATCCTTTGTAGTTTCGTGTAGTAAATCAGGTTTATGTAGTCCCAGTGTAATGAAAGAGGTGGTTCTCCACTTTCAGCATTATGAACTGTGTCCAACATCCGGAGAACAGTGGAAGTTGCAGATGAATAAGCCTCACATCTATAGTCAAGTTTATTACGAATAAGCGCTCGGTAAAGCCGCAGAAGTGTTGCCCGGTCTGCACCCCAAGATAGGTGTGAAAGAACCTGCAAAATACTAAGTGCTATTGTAGCTTTCACTTTTAACTGTTTGATGTGAGGAACCCATGTAAGCCTTGAGTCAAAAAATAGACTTAAGTACTTTACCACATATGTGGTTAATGACAGCTGCCGGACATTGAAGCTTAAGCCAGGTCAGCATATAGCTATGATTACTCCTATTGAAGACCTTTACTTACCTGATGAGGTCAGAATCCCCACTTTGTCAGGCTCTCCCGCAAGCTGCTATACCTGAATTAGAAGACAGTGTTGAGGAATCTACTGAGCTACAAGTAGATGACTTTGATGTTATACATGGGGTTCATAGTTTTGGGTACTGCGACCATCTTACCGTACCGGTGCTCGACTTCACTCCAAGTCACACAGTTCAGTAGATTCATGAGGTCCTTGCTTCTCCTAACCTTTCTGACTTACCTGAAAGCCCTGCTAACTTTTCCGACTTACCTGAGAGCCCTGCAAACCTTTCTGACTTTCCTGATAGCCCTGCTAACCTATCTGATATACCCGATGTCCAGGAGTCACTGCAGTTTCCACTTGACGAAGAAAGAACAAATTGGTTTGGAAAAAATCTTAAGGAAATATGTGTGTGTGTGTGTGTAAATATATAATTTATATATATGTATGTGTATATATGAATATATTGTTTATATATGTATTCATATTTATATTCATCTATTCATACACACACACACACACACACACACACACACACACACACGCATATATATATATATATATATATATATATATATATATATATATATATGTGCACACACACACATATATATGTGTATATATATATATATGTATATACATATATATATATATATATATATATATATATGTATATACATATATATATATATATATATATATACACATATTATATATATATATATATACACACATACACATATACACACACACACACACACACACACACACACACACACACACACACACACACACACACACACATATATATGTATGTGTGTGTATACATATATGTGTATACATAGACATATATGTGTGTTTTCCTAATGAAACTCTCTCTCTCACGTAACATCCTCCTGAAACGTGTACCCAATCTACTCCACTCGCTTTCTTCTAACAACTTTTTCTCGTTTTCTCTCACTCACTTCTTCCCCGTTCTTTCGCTCCCTTTCCTCTATCATTTTCCACTTTCCCTTTCTAATCTTACGTTCATTCCTTACTTTCTACCATGCTAATCTCCTTGTTTTCTATTCTTCCCTGTTCCTCCGTTATGCTATCTTATCACTTTCACCGTTTTCTTTCTCTCTCATTTCTCCCATCCATTCCTTTCTTTCATTTCCCTTTTTTCTTTTGTACTTTGTGATCTACGTTCGTTTGTATCCTTCTCTTCTCATATACTTATTTCCTTCTCGTGTTCTACCTCTTCTGTTTCTCCGGTAATATCATGTTCATTTCTTTAATTTCCATTTCTTGGCTTGCTTTTATTTCTCCCTATCCTCGACACCCTTGATACCTGGTCCCGATTCCTGCTCCGAACCTGGGTAATCCTGCGGGCGGCGCTAAAACACGCCGGGGATGATTTCCGCCGACGTTTACACTATTTCTGCAAAACTATGTTTTCTTCGGAAAATGTACAAATAAAACTATTACAATTGTTATTTCCTGAGTTTCACTCCTTGAGTTTCGAACGTTTCGAACCCTTAAGCGGTAAATAAGCCAAGTGACCTGACCTTAGTTGTTATCGTCCTTTTTCAGTAGATGGGGACGTAAATGTTCTTCATTTTTAACACTTTTATTAGTTTTACATAATGGCATCAACGTTTTTTAGGATTTATTCTTAAAACTACGAACCCCTCCACTCGTCTTAGTTTTTGCTTTTCAATTAAAGTTTTTGGACTTTTATTAACTCAAGAAAATGCTGTCATATTATTTTTTAATCTTTCATCATCTAAGATTTACTCGTTTAAGATTATTTTTTTATTTTTTTTTATTTTACATTTACGTCTTGTCACACCACCTTAATAATCGGTTTTATGAATTAATAGAGGCTCACAGAGGACACTCGGATAATCACATCAAATGTTGGCTGCTTTTACCGTTATTCTGGTGTTGTTTTACTGAGTTTACTGTTTAATTAAGTTTTATTCACGGTGATTTTAATATACTGTTAATCAGTTTTCGATTTATCTTTCACTAAGTTTTCTACCTGTTTGCTTAATCATTTTATTGTTATTTAGTGCTAATTAACACTATTGTTTTATAGAATGTTCTTAGGTAATTGTACTTTGGTTTCGTTTAAATAACTTTTGTCACAATGATGTAGCCCACCTGTATATATAACTGCGGAAAATAAACCCAAACGTTAGTTGTCTCTGGCCTTTGTGTTTGTGTACCCCTGGATTGCCCTTTTCTGTGGCGTCGCTGGCTCAACTAGACAAAATTGTGTATTAGCCGTATTACATGCCAGTTAGGAAATGCTGAACGTGGATACTTAAAATTTACTTAAGGTTTGCAATCAGGACGAAGTTTCGTATGTTTATTTATTATTTATAATTTTACATACTAGTGGTGCTTTGTTTTTGTCTTTTATCCACTCAAAAGAAGTCAAGAACATCATAACCAGACCCTATTTCTAAGAGATATGTACCTGGGGCATGGGACAATAAGTCTCTTTACATTGTAAGTGAACGGGCCCCTCCCTCATTCCTTCGGCCCTAAGCCGCAATCCGCCGCTTGGGTGGATGATTTCGGACTTCCCCTCGACAGAAAGCCTTGCAATATATTATGAGATATTTGAAGAAGTATATAAAGATATTGAGAAAAATAGAGAAATGCAGAGACACTGTTCAGCAATGAGCAGAAAAATTAACGTGAAAAATATGACTGGAAATAACTACCTTCGTTATTAATTACACCCAACAAATAAGCTGAGCTGAAGCATCATTAATGTCCCTTTTATCGATATCCTGCATAATCACGGATATTACAAAACAAATAAGGAATGTGTGTGGTCGGAAAGTCTCTTTGTCCTCTCAGATTATTCTGCTAATAATCTTAACTGTGATACACACATAAACATGTGTGTGTGAATATATATAAACACACACACAAATATATACATACACACTGCAAGTAGAATGACGAAGGGAAGTACAGGATAACACACGAATATGTCGAAGGCCTTTTCGCATTTACTGCTTCATCAGGGCATACGGAACAAGAGATACATATACATGTACTTGGCGGTAATCAAGTGAGCGACAGCCTTGGCTAGTTAATGGCTCCCCGTTGTGGTGTTGAAGTTGATAGTATATACATACACACTGCAAGTAGAATGACGAAGGGAAGTACAGGATAACACACGAATATGTCGAAGGCCTTTTCGCATTTACTGCTTCATCAGGGCATACGGAACAAGAGATACATATACATGTACTTGGCGGTAATCAAGTGAGCGACAGCCTTGGCTAGTTAATGGCTCCCCGTTGTGGTGTTGAAGTTGATAGTAGAATGTATGTACGCAGCTCCTACCATCTTTCTTTGTCGTGGGGGCAGGCCTTGTTTTATGATGGAGGCCTGAGACCACTTAAGGAGATTATCGTCGGTGTCGACGTGAACAACGAAGGTGCTCCTCTTGTCACGTCGTTAGAAGGTGTTGCGGTGTTGGTCGATTTGTTGTTCGTGGAGGCCTCGTCCAGTTTCACCTATGTATACTTTATCGCAGCCGCCGCAAGGTATGCTGTACACTTGGCTAAGAGGTCTATTGTGGTCTGACCTCTTTTCCCTTAAGATATCTCCGATTTTCTTACCAGAAGTGATGGCTATCTTCATTGTGCGGACCAACAGGCCCTCCAGGTGTTTTGTGTGGCGTCCCCTCTTTACGAACGTACCGATTGACGGGGCCATCGAAGCTGTAAAAGAACGATGACAAGAATGGATGAACTACCACTGAGAGATGATTACGTCGCACTCATCCGTCTCTGCGTGGAGTTTGGCCCGTTCGAATTCTGATGTAAGTACGAGCAAATTCAAGGACTTGCGATGGGCTCACCTCTTTTAGCAGTCCTTGCCCAGCTGTTTATGGAAACCCTCGAGGCTGACCATTACCGAAACATGGGGCATAATGTAGTGTGGCTTCGCTATGTAGATGACATCCTTGCTGTAGTACCGACCAGAACAAACCTTCAAGACTCCTCCATTGACTAAATGCAGTGCACCCCTCCATACATCTCACCACAGTAGAGGAGATAAATGAATAGCTCCTTTTCCTCGACACCTTAATCCATAGGGGACCTGACAGCC
>NC_061861.1:10627512-10630012 GCF_019202785.1 Penaeus chinensis | reverse complement strand
CCCGCACCTTTGTCTAGAGTGTTCAGAGCCTGGAGAGCACTGTGAATTGCAGAAAATGACCCCTGAGCCTTGATTCAATAGAAATTCGGTGGCCATGAGTATTCCTGCCAACTCAGTTTGCATAGTGCTAGCCCAGTCATGAACCCTCTTACAATCCTGGTGCTGCAAAATATTGTTTTTATATACAACAAAAGTGCATCCTGCTCTGCTCCCAGACTGCAAGGATCCGTCAGTGTAGCATTCATATGCATTTATAATTGCAAGTGCATACTGCTTAAGTATAGCTGGGGGGCGCTGTCTTTTTTTGGGGCAGTCGTATAATATACACTTAGGTCCGACATTTTCCACGGTGGTACAGAACATTCATGTAGGGTCTTAGTTATGTGAAGTATCAATAGTCAAACTTCTGTAGCTGACGTATGGAGAAAAAATAATAGGCTGACAGGTAAGGCTCTCATAACACCACAGTTCCACAGTCCACAAGAACAGGCTAATATGCTGCTAGAGCAGTGGGCCAGAAATTCTCAGTTAAACTCACTTCCACAAGGGTTAAAAAATCAGCTGAACAAGTCGAAAGTAGATTGAAATTTTAATATAGCAATAGCCTGTGCTGCTATGGACCTTCCCGACTTTGCCGAAATAACTGAGTGGGAACTGAGCAATGCCCTTCTGAAAGGTAAGGCAACCGCCCGTCGGCGAGGATGGCATTACTTACTGCGTCCTTCGCCAAGGAATCCTCCCAAGCTCCTGGACTAAAAGCTTAATCATTCCTATACCCAAACCCAATACTGATAAATACATGCCCCTTTCCTTGACCGCCTGACTGTGCAAAGTACTTGAGAAAATAATACGCAGACTGTATGGATTTCTCTGTTTTACAGAGTACTTAACAAACTCAAACCCAGGCATGCAAACCATATTTCTTGATCTTAAGTCTGCCTTTGATATTGCAAACAGGGAAATTATTCTTGAGCAACTAGTTAGGTTTGGTATTCAGGGAAAGCTGTTAACATGGATTCAAATTTATCTATTGAATCGATGGGCTCAGGTTCTCTTCTGGGGCATTAAGAGTACTCATACAAAAGTATTTGAACTCGGCACACCTCAGGGAAGCGTACTTAGTCCCATGCTATTTAATATCCTGATGCATAGATTACTGGGCGATATACCACTTGCAGACAGTGACTTCATTATTTGCTATGCTGATGAGATCTGCATTTATCCTCATCCGAGGAGAGAATGCAAGAGCTTCTAGATATACTTTCTGCAAGGGCTACTGAGTGTGGCTTGACAATCTCAACTGGAAAAAAAACAAGGCACTTAACCAAAAGACAATCTCTCTGCCAAGGTTTCATATAAATGACGTTGAGCTAGATCTTTGCCATCATTACAAATACCTCGGGGGGATTGTCAATGATGCATAGTCATCAGAAACCCGAAGAAAAGGTTGTGGGAGCGGCTGAAGCCACTTAGGACACTTGTTGGCAAAGTGTCAATATTACGAGACTCTTTTACTTGTCATATATAAGGTCAGTCATAGATTACCATGCATTGCACCTAGTATTGTTCAAGGAATCAGAATTAACTAGTTTAGAAAGTGTACAAAATGAAGCTGTGAGGATTATTCTTGGTGCCCCTAGAACAACAAGGATTGTGAATATGAGAACAGAACTCAATTAGCCTTCTGTTTATGAAATAATATTATACATAAATACCACATTTAGTGTCATATCAATAAGAGAACCCCTTCATTGTATACAGTTCCAAAGACAACTAAAACACAGAATAGAAAAGCTAACTTTGAATGACAACACCGATACTCAAATCCATGGATTTGAGTATCGTGTAAACACTTAGCTCAGCTGAACATACCCATAACTAAGACTCTACATGGACGTTCTGTACCACCGTGGAAAATGTCGGACCCAAGTGAATGTTATACAACTGCCCCCAAAAAGACAGTGTCCCCCCTGCTATACTTAAACAGTATGCACTTGCAGTTATAAATGAGTATCTAGAAACTCTGCGAATGCATGTGAATGCTTCACTGACCGATCCTTGCAGTCTGGGAGCAGAGCGGAATGCGCTTTTGTTGTATATAAAAGTATTTGGCAGCAACAAGATTGTAGGGCGGTACATGATTGGGTAGCACCACGCAAACTGAGCTGGCAGGAATACTCAGTGACAGACAGGAGTGCTCTCCAGGCTCTGAACACTAGACAAAGGTGCGGGAAATATTGCAAATGACATCATGATAAACGTGTATTGTGCTAAAGAACGAGG
This sequence comes from Penaeus chinensis, assembly GCF_019202785.1. Taxonomy (NCBI): domain Eukaryota; kingdom Metazoa; phylum Arthropoda; class Malacostraca; order Decapoda; family Penaeidae; genus Penaeus; species Penaeus chinensis. The sequence continues at coordinate 10,627,729 of NC_061861.1, read as the reverse complement.
CCATAATATATGTTTTATGTGGATTCCGTCGCATGCTGGAATCCCTAGGCATGATCATGCTGATCGCCTAGCACAGTCAATATGTGACAAACAGTGTGGGCATAGATCTTGGGATACCTCTTTTTAGGATTTTATATATCATTAAAGCTTTCTTCAAAGAGGACTTTTCCGAGTTAATTAATTCTCAATACCCTGAAAGTTGTAGCATAAAGCATTA
>NC_061861.1:10597512-10602512 GCF_019202785.1 Penaeus chinensis | reverse complement strand
CTTTGTATGACGAGATTTTCCTTTGGAGGATATTTTACAGGTAAGGAGAAGGTCGTGGAAGCAGATTAAAGTTAGAATAGTTGTTTTTAACAATGGTAATATAGGCATCATTTATTGATTTCATATTGTGAATATCAATGGTATTGTTTTAATGTTATCATTATCGTTATCATTATCATTATCATTATCATTATCATTATCATTATCATTATCATTATCATCATCATCATCATCATCATCATTATCATTATCATTATCATTATCATTATCATTATCATTATCATCATCATCATCATCATCATCATCATCATCATCATCATCAATCATCATCATCATCATCATCATCATCAATCATCATTAATCATTATCATCATCGTCAATCATCATTAATTATCAATAATTATCATCAATCATCATCATCAATCATCATCAATCATCATTAATGATTATCATCATCACCATTATCATCATAATAATCTTCAATCATCATCAGTCATCCTCAATTATCCTTAGTCATCTTTAATTATTAATCATTATCATCATCACAATAATAATAATAATATTAATAATAATAATTACAATGGTAATGGTAATGCATGTTAATGATAATGATAACAACAGCGATGATATTGAAGATAATGATTGTTATAATTGTAATGATAATGATAGTAATAGTGATAATGATGCAGGAGATGATAGTGATAGTGCTATTGAAAATGGTGATAAAGACTGTAAAAAAAAAAAAAAAATCAATAATGATAAAACCAATACAAAATATAATGATGATAACAATGATATCAATATTAATATCAATAATGATAATAATAATTGTAATAATAATAATAATAATTATAATAATAATGATAATGATAACAATAAAAATAATAATAACAACAATAAGATAAATAATACGAGGAACGATAAAAAATAGCAATAACAACAACCATAATAACAATAATGACAATAATAATTATCATTATAGGGATAATAATGATAATGTTAGTAACCATGGTAATGACTAATAATGATAATGATAATGATAACAACAACAACAATAATGATAATATCATTTTTGTTGTTATTATTATCATTATCATTATTATTATCATTATTATTATAACAACAATAATAATAACAAGTGATAAAAATGACAGCGAAAATAGTGATAATAATGGAAGATGAAAATAACAATAACAGTAGTAGTAAAGTAATAATTGGTAATAATAATAGTAGAGGTAATAATAATATCAATGATAACAATAACAATAACAACAATAACAATGAAAATAATAGTAATGATGCTAATAGTAATAATAATAATAATAGGGATAATAATAATAATAATAATAATGATAATAAAATAATATTAATATTAATAATAATGATCATAATAATGATAACAATGATACTAATGATAAAATAATAACAGTGACAATTATAACGATAATCATCATCCTTATCATTGTCTTCAATAATAATAATAATAATAATAATAATAATAATAATAATAATAATAATAATAATAATAATAACAACAATAACAATAATAATAATAATAATAGTTATTATTATTATTATTATTACTATCACTATAATGACAATAACAATGATAATGATAATGGAAGATATGATAAGGAAAATAACAATAAAAATAAGAATGACAATAACAATGATAATGAAAATGATCATTCTTGTTTTATCATGATAGAAAATGTTAATGATAACAGTAGTAATAATAACAGTGACCACTATAATGATCACTGTTGTTAATATTTTTATTAGTTATTATTATTATCACTGTTATTATTATTATTATTATTAATGTTATTATTAGTTTTATTGTTATCAGTATTATTGTTATTACTATTATAATTATCATTATTATCATTATTATGATTATCATTATCATTATTGTTATTATTATTGTTATTATTATTATTATTATTATTATTATTACTATTATTATCATCATCAGTATCATTATCATCATCATCATCATTATTATTATTATTATTATTATTACGATTATGATTATTATCATTACTATTATTTTTATTATTACTATTATTGTTATTATATCTTTTGCTATTATTGTTATTACTATTGTTATTTCATCATTTTATTATTATTATTATCATTATTATTATCATTATCATTATTATCGTAGCCGGTGCGTCAGATTGGGTGAGGCAGCGTTCTTCAATATACATGTAGATCTCTCAGTCCATTGCTGCTGCTGCTGCTGCTGTTGTTGATGATGTTATTATATTCTTATTGTTGTTGTTATTGTTATTGTTATTGTTATTGTAATTGTAATTGTTATTGTTATTGTTATTGTTATTGTTATTGTTATTGTTATTGTTATTGTTATTGTTATTGTAATTGTAATTGTAATTGTTATTGTTATTGTTATTGTTATTGTTATTGTTATTATCATTACCGTTACCATTATCATTATCATTATTATTATTATCATTATTATTGTTGTTGTTGTTATTATTATAATAATTGTTATCATCATAGTCATTACCATAACCATTATTATTATCGCCATTATTGATATCATCATAATTATTTGTGCTATAATTATCATTATTATTATATATTATAATCATTACTATTATTATTATTATTATTATCATTATTATTATCATTATCATCATCATTAATAACATTAACTTTATTATTACTTGTTATCGTTATCATTATCGTTATTACTGCTACACCTACCATGATTATGACGACCATGAAAGTGTGTGTGACTGTGACTAGATATGACTATGACTATGGCTATGATCGTCACTATAGCTATAGCTACGAGCATAAATATGGCAATGGCTATGGTTATGACTATGTGTATGAGTATGAGTCTTATTATGACTATGGATATAACTGTTATTGCGATAATTATTATCATTATCATTATCATTATTGCCATTATCTTTATCATTATTATCATTATTTTGTATCTACTATAACTACCCAAATTTGTGTGCCTTATTCTCAGTAGGAAGTCGAAGCAAGATCATGACATCCAAATAGTAATACTGTTAATAACAATATAAAAAGAACATGTGTATAATGACAATGGTAATGCCGATGAAAAGTAAAAGATGATAACGATGACAATGATAATGATACGAATAATAATGATAAACTAATAATAATAATAATAATAATAATAATAATAATAATAATAATAATGATAATAATGATAACAGTAATAATGATTGATAAAAGTAATAATGATACTGATAAGGGTTTTGCTGCTGATGATAATGATGTATGATAATTATAACATTAATGATAATGATAGTTAAAATAATAATCATAATAATAATATTAATAATGGTGATGATGATAATGTATTATTAGTTTGCATAAAATAATATTTATTCTTTCTCTTATATTTGGTTATTGCTACCTGAGCATGATGGGAAAATGGAAACGTGAGACTCACATTGAACATACTTTGTGCTCTGTATGAAATATTTTGGGATTAGTATAAGGCGTCATTCACTAGTACTGTTAAAAGATTAATTAAATTAAGGTAATGTTGTGAGAGCAGGTTTGGTATACCATTTATTATATTTATAATATTTCGTGAAAGTATTCGTTCGAAATAGCTAAATGATCCTCATTTAAACTTAAAACCTTTGGGAAATCCAAGACTAAATCTACCAGCACCTTGTGCTCTTCTGAACCTCGTTCAAATATGTTGTCTCTTTCCTCTAAAAATCTACAAATTTTATTTTTGTAGCATTTGACACTTGCTACTACCTGATTTCTGACTTCACCAGATATGTCTACTAATTGCATGAGATCTCCTACACTTGTACTCTGCACAATTTCTGCCACTCTATTCCCCTCGTTTTTAAGTAGTATCGTTACCATCTGATGATGGGATAGGAGCCACTATGCTAGTCTCTAAATCCTTCCGAGGAATGAATAACATATTTGCTCCATTTAAATAATTCATACTAACGTCCTTGGCTAAAACACAAAAAGATCTACACGATTATACATCTCCTATTATATCCTCTACTGGAAAAACATCAATAGCCCCACTACTATCTATTGTAACCTTCTCATCAATAACCCCACTATGATTTGAAGTAATCTTTTCATCAATAAACCTGCTATTAACAATAGCAGCCTTTTCATCATTAGCCCTGTTATCATTTATGGCAATCTCATCTCTAGCCCCGCTATTATCCGAAGAAATCTTCTCATTGATAACCCTGCTATTATTAATAGTAGCTTTTTCATCTTCAGCCCTGCTATAATTTAAAGTAATCCCATCTATAGCCCCGCCATTATCTCTAAATACCTCATCTTCACAGGGGGCCCAGCAACTTTCCCCGTCTTGGTCCTCCAGTGTCCCTTCAGACCTATGGTTGCCATGGAAGCGACAGATTTTTTATCACTACACTTGACCTTCACATCCTGATAGTTAATGAACAAGGCGGTAGGGCGTGATGTATATACAACCTTATATTGTATAATTTCCTATCAGCATTTGGCATGATAAACGTGAGGTATCCACTACCAAGAACACAAATGAAGGCTTTATCTTACCTACGGTAAAAGTGAGATTTAAATCCCCTCTGTGATTTTAGGAAAGACCCATTGCCTGAATGAACAGATTTCCTAACCTACTTATAAGAAATATTTAGCTGCTTCAGCACATCGCTGTTTACTAACGAAACTTCTGCTCCTGTGTCGAATAGTGCCATAATGCATTTATCCCTAAGATAAAATCAAATAACAGCATTCCTTCACTATCCCCCAGGGACAGGAATTTAACCATGTCTTTACTATCTTTAATATGTCCATTTACCTTATCCAGCAAATTAGGAACAACTTTAGGAAGGACTGAAACCCCCCATGTAGTTATTAGTTTTTGGATGATTTTTTTGTCCTCCAAGGCTCCGGACAATTTCTCGCGAAATGACCAATTTTCCCATAATTACAACAATAAGTTGTAATAAGTTCTACCC
>NC_061861.1:10592512-10595012 GCF_019202785.1 Penaeus chinensis | reverse complement strand
GGTAATGATTAGTGGTATATTTATAACTACTAATACTAAACTTATAAGTATTATTACTAAACCTAAATGTAGAAAATAAAAGAAATATGGGATACAATGCACATGGGCCACTTCAGGAAACACAAACTGAAAATTGTTACATCCAGCGCCACCGAAGCCAGAACATAAGATTAATGGCTATCCTCCGAGGTTCTCTTGAATTTATATAAAACCATATTTACACTCTTATTCCCAGATAAGTATTCCAATGGTAGTAAATGACAGAGGGCAATGCTGCCACCATATCGAAATCTATATAAATTTTTAAAACCTTGGTAACGCAGTCTGGGCTGTCAGACCAAGAAGTCGGTAGACGGATTGGCCTGACAAGTCTCTTCGCTGGATCATGGGGTATATTTGGCAGGACCATGTGTCCAACCAACAGCTACACCATGAGACTGGCATGGGACCTGTTACTTGCATAATCCGGGATCGCCAAATCAGGCTATATTGGCACCTAGCTTGTTTCCCCGTGGATGACCCTGTCCATCAGGTTGTCTCTCTGCGAGACAATCCTGGGTGGAGAATGACCGTGGGACGACCTAGGAGGTTATGGCTTGGGCAGCTCGACCAGATCTGTTGGGAACCATTATCCTACGTGAAACGTAGCGACTGCTAGGAGTGAATGAGTTTGCGAGTCGAAGTCTGAATGAATCCCCATGAAGCAATGGAATATGTAAGGAAGTGTGCATTCGAATGAAATGAAATGTTGAATGGGTGGATGAATAGAGAGTGTCTTGTGAATATATATTTTTTTCCTTTCCAAAATATAGATCCCCCCCCCCCCCCCCCCGAAAATTAAATAAGTGACCTAATAAAAATGACTGATGTTTGTGATGTTGTAACGATCCAAACTGTCTTTACAGTGCGCAACGAGTCGAAGGCGCTCGTTGACGGGGTTAAGACCTGTTTATATGTCCTTTTTACATTGAAATGGTAGCGTGGGAAAATTTAAGGTCTTATGGGAAAATCGACTTGATTATTATAATGAGACGGTTATTACTTATGTGATGTTTGTAAAAGAAAGGCAGGCATTGCTTTGAAGGATCGTTAAGAAAAATCCACACAGGATAGAAGAAATATTCCCCTTTATTTAGTAAACCACACAGGTACGCAATACTGCAGAACTTAACTTAGATAAGGGTACAAAAGAAAAAGGCTGCCGATCAATTCGTCTGCTCTGCCGCCTGTCCTCTCGCTTTCCGAACTGCCTCTCCTCCGTTCACGGTCGTTCACGTCTTCCGTCTGTTTCCCCGACCTCTGCTCTCGCCAAGATTCCCCCGACCTTGCCTTACCTGCCCTGCGCCTGAGGCTGTCACGGAATTCCAGGCGAACGATCTCGGACGGTAGTTAACCCAATGCCGTCGGGGAAAATGAACAAAAAATGGGGAAAATGCTGTGCCCATTTTCTATATTTTTTGTGAAATGTCTGCTCATAGATGGCTCTGCTAGTGCTTAGCCACAAAGGAGTCAATTAGTAGACCTTGTGACCATACGTGATTTGAATTGGCGGGAAAAACGTGTTTTTTACTAGTGCTATGGATATCGATGGTGTTATTTTTATTATAAACATTATAATTATTATAATGTTTTTTAATATTAGTAACAGCAAAATAAGATAATGTAAAATATTTCGTAAATCAAAGAAAAGGGTGAACGGGCGAGACGGGCAGTACTCCTAACTGGCTCATTGGTGACTTAGTACAAGTATAGCCATCTATGTGTATAAACAATCAAACAAGTACTAACAGTGGGCAAAGCACGTGTCTACCCGTCGTATCCGTCGGCAAGGGGTTAAGAGGGCAAAGTGATGGGAGAAGGGGTCGTTTGTCGGGTCAACGCTGTGAGATCTTCGTAACTGCAATCTGTCTCGCTACAATGTGACCAAAGAAAAAGAAATATAGAAACAGAAAAGAAATGGAAAATGTGACAAAACTATTAAATGGAACTATGTGAATTAGAAAAAAAAAAAAAAAAAAAAAAAAACAATATATGAAAATAAACTACCATCGAATTTCAAGGAGAATCCCCCAGTGTGACGTCTGATTCACACTCAGACAGCTGCCCGAGAATGTAACAACCACTAAGTGTATTTCTTCGGGTTTCTGGTGTGGAGTGGAAAAGTTCTGTGCCACGTCCAAGTCCGTACACCCGTACGAAAGCGCACTCGTGAGGCGTGAGTCGAAGAGGCCAGGTGTGAGGAGAGATGAGAAAGGAGAAGAAGAAGAAGAGTGAGGACGCAGCTACAAACACCGTACGTTGCGTGAGAGATATGTGGAAAAGTGTGAACATTACCATTGATTATTGGCACAAAGTGCAATGAAATAGGACGATTAAAACATTTGATTTCTATTGCATGAATTGTTTTGCTGATTTACATATTTTCTATTTTTTTAAATTTTATTCTTAACATTTTTTTTTTTTTTTTTTTTTTAATATCTTGTCCGTATGAATTTGAATA
>NC_061861.1:10585012-10590012 GCF_019202785.1 Penaeus chinensis | reverse complement strand
GCTTCACTTTTAGCCATCATCGGCCCATGAGTCAGTCTTGTGTGCCCGATTCTCAGCCTTGTTATTACAACTTCTACTTGTCGGTTGGATTGGATGCTGGTCACCTAACTGCCAAGGTCATCTCTAATCTCTCGCAGTTTGTTTCTAGAGGTATGCCTCCATTGTTCCCTCCATTAATCACGAAGACAACTCCTGATGCTGGGTTTCAAGTCAGTGTGTGGGAGAGCATCACGAGCATCACAGAACGGAGTGGCAGCTGCCTTGGCCTTCTGATTAGCTCGTTCATTCCCATTGATACCAACATGTGGTGCCACCCAACATAGAGTTATCTTTTTACATGCTGACATCAGTGCAAGCCAATCTTTGAGCTCCCTCACCACTGGATGGGATGAGTATAATCTCTTGATTGCTTGCAAGGCACTACGAGATTCACAATATATTACAATAGACTTGTTCGTCAGATCTCTAGTCATCTTGACTGCTGCAAAGAAAGACTGCCAAATGCAGTCTTTCTTCTGCTCACTGCTGCAAAGCCCACACCATTTTCAGATTTTGAACCATCAGTATATACTGCATCTGATCCTTGGTACTTAGAACTGTATTAAAGAAATTTCTCTCTGATTTCTGCTTCGGATCTCTCCCCTTTCCCAATTCCAACCAAATCCAAATCAAGAAAGAGGTGGTTCTTCACTCTCAGCATACAGGGACTCCACAGGTGAAGACCTGAAAGCCCCTTCATTATGAATTCTGTCCAACATCCGGAGAAGAGTGGGAGATGTAGAAGAATTAGCCATAAGTTTACTATGGATAAGTGCTCAGTAAAGCCGCAGAAGCGTTGTGCGGTCTGCACCCCAAGATAGGTGTGAAAGAACCCACAACATACTAAGTGTTTTTGTGAGGCACCCATGTAAGCCTTGAGTCAAAAATTAGACCCAAGTACCTCACCTCTTGAACAAAATACTATAAATTTGCTCAATAGAGGAAAGGATGGAACTTTCCTCGTTTGCGGAAATGCATAGCCATGGTCTTGCTTGGAGAAAATTTGAACCCATAGTATTTTGCCCAGTGCAATACCTGATTTATTGCAATCTGCATGTGCCCTTGCACATCCTGTAAGCTTCTTCCTGAGCAGTACAGTGTAAAGTCATCCACATACAGATTACATGAAACAGCATTTGGAACGACCTTTACTATGTCATCAATAGCAATGGCAAACAGGGTCACTATTTAGACACTCCCTTGCGGGATCCCTTCCAGCTGATCTTCCAGGTTAAAGAAACTGTTTCCCACCCTCACTCTAAACTTCCTGTCAGCAAGGAAGCTTTGTATAAAGGTAGATAATGCTCCTCTTAAACCAATCTCATACAACTTCATGAGTATACCATACTTCCAAGTGGTATCATAAGCCTTTTCAAGGTCAAAGAAGACTGCTAACATGTGACGTCACTGTGCAAAGGAATTCTGTATTGCAGTTTCCATCCTCACATATTGATATTGGGTCAGCACGTTTTCCTTTTCTAGCAGTTATGTCAACCTGAAGTTTACCATTTTCTCCATCAGTTTGTAGATACAACTGGTGAGAGAAATTGGTCTGTAATTCACTGGTATGGAGGCATCCTTGCCAGGTTTAGGGACAGGAATGATTATAGCCTCTTTCCATGTGGATGGCACTGTTCCCTGCCTATATATCTTATTGAATAGGTCCAATAGGAATTTTTGGGAGCTCTCTGGTGAGATATCATTTGGTATGGAATATCGTCACTTCCTGGGGCAGTCTTACGGCAGAACTGCAAAGCAGAGTCCATCTCCTTGTGCAAAAATGGCAAGTTGTATGAAAGTTCTGCTGCAGTGCTACTGAAGAACGACACTGGGTGTCATTCCTGTTCAGCCCGGAGAGTGGCGAACCGGGCAGTATAAGATACTCCAGAGGAAATCTCTGCTATGGATTTTGCTAGCTCATTTGCAACATCTGTTTTGTCTGTGAGGATTATGCCATCTATTTTCAGAGCAGGTGGTGACATGGATTTGTTCTTTCCAGCGATCTTATGCACTTTGTCCCATACCCATGCTAAGGGGGTCCCAGAGTTAATCAAGGAGATATACTGCCTCCACGATGTCCATCTAGCCTCCTTTAGCACTCGTCTGGCCTTGGCTCGGGTCTTTTTGTAATAGATCAAGGTTACATCGTTTGGGCATCGTTTCAACTGCATTAGTGCAGCTTATCTTGCTCTGACAGCTTGTTGGCATTCTCAGACCGGAGGTCGATGGTACTGTCCACTACTTCTGGGATTGATGCCTCTGCTGCGAGGTGAATTCGTGATGTGAAGTGATTAACAGCACACTGGAAATCATTCACAGATCCTTGCAATACTGCAGCTGATCTAAAAAGATTCAAGTCTGCATGTTCAAGTCGCCATCTCTGCAATCCATTGGCTGGAATACCATTTACCTTTTCCAAAAGTATTGGAAAGTGGTCACTTCCATGACCTGCAAAGTGAAATGCAATTGTGAATCAGGTGAACCAATTGACAGGTCAATATTATAGAATGTCCTAGTTTGAATATGGAAATGTGTGGTTCTGCGACTGTTCAGTAAACCTGCATCTACTCTTGAGAACAAGGACTCCAAGGCCCTTCCTCGAGGGTTGCACAAAGTGTCTCGCCAGAGGTGATGCCGACCATTGAAGTCTCCAAAGAGTAGAAATGGATGAGGCAACTGCCCAAGTAGATCTTACAAATCATCTATGTTGATATTACATGGAGGGAGGTAGATGGATGCTACAGTGTAAGGTCCTGTCAAGCCTATTCTCACAGCCTTCACCTGCAGTGTCGTCTGCAGGTAGATGGCCTGGAAGGGAATATCCTGAAGTACCATCACTGCTACTCTTCCATGAGGTCCATTATCAAAGGTTCCATAATGGGCTTGAACATGGAATCCTCTCAGGGAAATTGGACGATTTTCCCTGATCATAATCTCTTGTAGGCATACACAAACTCAGATGTCGCAGTTTTTTTCCCATTTTGCATGAATTCTCTGACAATTCCAATGGATCAGGGTATCCAGTTCTTCAAGTCGACAAAGTACTTCATAAGGTGTTTTGCAGCACCTGTGGTTAAGGCGTTGTCACCGTTGAGGCCCCTGAAACCTTAACTGTTGGCTCCAAAGACCTTACTTTGGAGGAGTTTCCTCAATAGACCCCTCACTCCTACTCCATTTCTGGTGGAACATCTCACCAGAGGCAGTTTCAGCATTTAAGGACTGAAGTTTAAAGGTAGTAGCAGAGTGTGTGGGGTTAAAAGTATTGGAGGGTAAGGGATGGCAGGAAGGAGGATGGGCTAGAACTGAGGCAAAGGACTTACCCGGCTGTGCAAACAGCACACGGGCATGTCACTTTGCTTCTGCAAAACTAACTTTCTCCTTGCTAATATTGGTAATAATACCAATACTTCTTTTTCAAACTTGTACCTTTTACATTGCTTAGAAGAAGCTTCATGATCTTTGCAGTGGTAACAGCATATAGGACCTGGACAGTTGTCATCTCCTTGATGATCTGTTGTACCATACTTCACACACACACTTTTGGTTGTCCATTTTCCTTAAAATGGCAAATGTTGGCTCCATGCCAAAACTCTGGTTGTGGAAGCACCGCATAGGGTTGGGTACATATGGCTTTACCTTGAAGTGGTACCATGCCAATTTAACCGATTCAGGTAGGGCTAACACCATCGATGGTCTTAACTACTAGGTATTTACTATATGATACACTTTCATATCTACCAGGTAAGATTTCTTTAACGGATTGAGGACTAGTCTCCTTCTTACCTGGCTTGGGAGGTCGGGAACCATCACGATTCCCTTTCTTGCCCTTTGGAATGATGGAATGAACCAAGGGTGGGTGCACCATCCCCTCTCATAGGTCTTGGTGCACCAGGAAGCCACTTTGTCTCATCCCTCACTGGTGACCCATCCAGTATGGGTAGCCCTCTGGTCCTGCTCATTAGGACCTTAAGCCCCCCACCCCCCACCCCCCACCGCGGCAAGGCGGCTTCCGTTAGGGGGGTAAGGATGGTTGTCAATCTGTAACGAGGAGCCCAACCTAAACCCCATCCTCGAGAAGCGAGCTGAAGCCTCTCGTTGAACGAGAACGGCTTAGGGACGTAAATAAGGGTCCCGTTCACTCTTCTGAACAACTTGATACAGATCATGGGCCTGTAAAATCGTAGCGGGCAGTGACCGAGGATCCCACGCAGGCTTGACATGTACCCTGAGCGGAGAAACATGAACTGAAGTCCTTGTGGCTCAGCCTATCATTTAAAATATGACAAATAAAAGAACTAAAAGATACTGACATGATAAAACTGCTTAAGGCACAAAATGTAAAAACAAGAATACACACTAAAATTACGTTACTCTACTAAAATGTAAGATATGAAAAATTAACTTACGTTACCTTACTAAAAAAAATACTTAAAATGTTAAACAATAAACTTAAAAGGGGAATGAAGGTCAAAAAACGAAGCGGGAGGAGCAGAATCATGAAGGGGTTCGATATAAAATACATCTATAAGCCCTTAAAACAATGAAAACATAATAAAAAAAAATAAAAAAAGACAAAGTCCAGCAAATAACCTAGGTAAGTAACTGGAAGTCTGCTCAGTACAACCTTAGTTCTGGTGACGTCTCAGGCTGAAGTAAAACCAGATGGGGTGACATACACACAGCTTCAGATAGATCTCTCTTTATTGTTTTGGCCGTTCCGTATTTATACACGGACGTCTTGGTGACGTCACTGCCTTTATATTAGTAATTTTCATAAATAAATATAATTAAGATGTGAAAAACATAGCATACAGAAAAATAAACGAGAATGCTAAAAAGTAAAAGGGCTAGACAAATAATTAAAATCACTGAAAAATAAAGCTTCTTAAAATGCACTGACGTCATTGACATCGCTAAAAGTTTAAAATACGATGTCAGTAACGTAAAACATGAATAAAACA
>NC_061861.1:10572512-10575012 GCF_019202785.1 Penaeus chinensis | reverse complement strand
TGGTGCCGTAGTAGGCGGTCACAGATCGTTTCTTAAGAATGTGAGCAAAAACCTTGCATGGTATACTAAGCAGTGCAATGCCACGGTAGTTGCTACAGTCCCGACGATTCCCTTTCCCCTTCCAGAGAGGGATAACCACACCCCTCAACAGGTCAGGGGGAATAGAACCAGACTGTCAGATGGCAGGCCAGACTGCATGCAAGCCCCAGCCTTTAGCAGTTATGCCTGCGGCTTTCCTACTCTTCTTTGAGTGCTTCGTGCTTGAAGGACTCCCACAGAGCAACTGGGTCCGACAGGTTTTCAGGTTCTGTGATTCGATCAGAGACTACCGTGGCGAACCCTCAGGCACACTCCTCCTCTCTCAGTCTGTCCAAGGTAAACATCCTAGATCGGTCACTGGGGAGGCTGCTGGATTCACTGCTGGAATCACCGCCAGTTACTGCATTGAAGTCGCCCAGAACAATGCAAATGACTCGCCGGGGACAGTTGTCTGTCACGGATGTGAGTTTGGCATAGAGCGATTCTTTCACATCAAGTTTTCAAACATCGGTAGGAGTGTACATAGCAATTAAAGACACAAAGCCAAAAGCATGCTTCAGTCTCAATGCCATAATACACTCATCAACCGGTGTTATATATGTGTGTGTGTATTATATATCTGCCCCCAAGGAGTTCTGCGTCCCTGCCCCTAGCTAGCAGTTGGGGTTGGGCTGGCAACCCGGTCCCGTAAAAACCCTTACCAGCAGGCAAACCAAGAAAGGAGAGAAGGGGTCGGAGCCATCCCGGAGGAGGTGACTCCGACCCCGATTTGCGGCCGGGGGTTCCTGATCCCTGGCTCGGCGTCCTGACCAGGGGCTTGCCTGATCGGGACGTCGAGCCTGGTATGACGGGTGCAGGGCAAAGCACTCCCAGGGAATCCTGCACCCTGAGGTTACATGGTGGGGGGGATGGCACCCCCGGCCCCCACTCTTCCTCCTTGGGAGTCATGTCTGGTTGTGCCGAGGCGTCGCCCGGCCAGAGGCCCACATATGGGGTCAATCTGCGGCGAGCATGCCGTGTAGCGGCCTGGAATATCCTCAGTCATCGGAGGATGATCGACTGCCCTTGTTGTCCGGGGAGCTGGGGAGGCTGGGGATTGCCATCGCTGCTCTCTCTGAGGTGCGACGGCCTGGTAGTGATGAGACCAGTAGTGGGGGTTATACCTATTACTGGTCTGGCTGTAGCAATGGTGCGCGCCTTAAGGGAGTCGCGGTGGCTGTATCTGACCGCTTCGGTTCCTCAGTCAAGAAGGTTACCCCTGTTGACGAGCGCATTCTGCTTGTGAGAATGAAGCACACTTTGGGCTTCATATCTCTAGTGGCAATTTACGCTCCTACTGAGGGAAGTGGGCTTGAAGAAAAAGAGATGTTCTACACCAAACTTGACTCTATATTGGATCAATGTCCCCGGGGGGACACCCTCATGGTCTTGGGGAACTTCAATGCAGTCACTGGAACTGACAGGGAGCGATACGAGCTATGCATCGGTCCCTATGGATCTGGTACTAGGAACACCAATAGCTCATACCTCTTAGACTTCGCAAGATCTAGGAGGCTGTGGATTGCGGGCTCGTGGTACCAGAGACGAGATCTACACCGCTGGTCTTGGTACTCCAATACTGGCATTGTAGCTAAAGAGATCGACCATATTCTTGTGGATACTCGCTGGAGGATCCTTCACAACTGTAGAGTTTTTAGGAGTGCTGAGTTCTTTGCTACCGACCACAGACTTGTTGTTGCAACACTAAGGCTCCGCCTCAGATCTAGACGCATCTCGAGATCTCGCCAGCAGGTGTTCCATCTCGAGAAGCTCAAGAGTGAGGAGGTGGCTCAGGAGTATGCAGTGGCAGTCTCAAATCTGTTTGAAGTGCTTGGCACTCTACAGGACCCTGCTGAACTGTGGGATACTTTTAAGCAGGAAACTGTCAGCTGCCGAGGAGTGCCTTGGGGTCCGACCTCGGCGAAGGAGGCGTGTAGTCTCGGACGAGACACTGAACACTATAGAGATGAGTCGTGCTGCCAGACTGGATGGGAACCATGTCTTGCACAGGGAACTGTCTTGCTCTGCTAGGACCTCTTTCAGAATGGACCAAGAGGGGTACGTAAGGGGCATCATGGAAGAGTTGGAAGGTCGTTTTGCCCAAAATGACCTTCGACCTCCTTTCCGAGCCCTGAGGGAACTCCGGTCAAAGTCCATCTCTCAACTGGGCTCGGTGAGGGCAGAGGATGGTCGCATTGTGTCGGAGCCGGGTGAGTATAGGGCCCGCTGGGCTGAGTACTTTGAGCAACTGTATAGGGTCGATCCCCCGTCTTCACAACTCCCGTTGGCTGGCACACAGCCACTAGTGGCTGATCCACCAATCAGTGAGGAACCTACTTCCATCGAAGAGGTGAGAAGGGCGGTCACTAGGCTGAAGAGCGGAAAGGCTGCTAGTGTCTGTGGGATTGCTGCGGAGTTGTTG
>NC_061861.1:10550012-10555012 GCF_019202785.1 Penaeus chinensis | reverse complement strand
TATAATTTCCTAATTTTATCATCATGCAATATTAAAGACATAATATTAGTAACCAAAATCGGCACCCTTAGCCTTAATCACTGCTCAACACGTCTTGACATGCCTCGCAAATACCGGCGAATATTTTCCCTTTTCCCTTTTTCGTGCTTATCTCGTCTTTCATGTCCTTCTATAAACAAGTAATAGAATCTAAATCTGTACTGTTTCCAGGCCAATCAAGCACTCTAATACCATGATTATCTAAATAAGTTTTAACACTGGCTGTGTGTTAGGGAGCTACTATTTTGTAATTATGTTTGAATCACTGGAATCAAAAAGATTTAACTGAGCTTTACCTTTTCCAGTCCTCTAATGTCCAATCTTTATGAGCCCAGGCCAGTCGTTTCTTCTTCATGGTTACGGTTAGTTTTGGCACCTTAGTTGGCCTGCATACATGGTATCCCATCTTATTTAGCTTTTATCTGGCTGTAGAGGTCTTACACTTAATCCCTTAGTTCTCCCATTCATTGTCTAGTTCATTGGATTCTTTAACGCCCTCCTCTTCGACTGGATTCAATCTCTTAGTTCCCTTCTCCTGACCCCCTAACATGGTGCGCTAGGACTACCCATACTGGAGGGGTCACCAGTGAGTGATGAGATAAAATGCCTCCCAGGTGCAACAAGAGAGAGGGATGGTGCACCCTCCCCTGGTTCATTCCATCTTGGACCAGGAAGAATTCTCCCACGTGTTCCATGGGTGACGTCCTGCATTACTAGGAGACAGGAGTCTTGGAGGTTGAGTGATGCTGTATGTTGCAGCTAGCAACATACTTCTTTTGTCCTCGATTCTGGTTAGATGGGTGGCTTGCTCAAATATGGTTAGGGTCAAGCAGGTACCCAGCCAGCACTGCATAGGTCCCATGACTGTGTATATTTCCTTAGTATCCCAGTAGCTGTTGGGCCCCAACACAAATTGGATTTCAATTAAAAAGAACTACGTAGTAGCAGGACCCCGCAACCTGAAGTTTAGCATATTTCCCAGGTTGGGTCCTCACTCTCACTAATAGGCGCTTCTCTCGACTCACTGCAGAAATCTGACTGGCTGACACGAACACCTCTTGGCTCTCTCATTGGCTCCCTATTGTTCCCTGTGCACTTACACATCACTAGTGTACTTAAGCCACAGAATCCGTAACTGAGAGCAGCACTCTGTGATCCTCCAGCCAAACACGACAAGCAGCAGCAACACAGGACTACCCAGTCCTTCGCCAACTGGGGAGCCTACCCACTGATATTCACATCATCTTCAGCACCCAGCCATACCAGTGGACACTCACACCCATGACACACACTCCCCAGATGAGACACCAGTCTAAGTGGCAGATGTACATCCATCTACTACACTTAGACAATCCCTTGGCCAATCCCTCTCAAAGGTCATCTGTTGTCACTCTGGAACCTTTCCAGGTTACAACAGTCAATAGTGGGAATCAGAATGCTTTCTGGTTTAAGCATGTTAATATGATCCTTGGGTCATGCCACAGCAAGATGGTAGCCTGATGGTCGAAGTTCCGACATTAGACAAGAGTGAGCATCTGCATGTGAAATGTGACATTCCTATTAGAGGAACTTAAGAAGTTTAGGGTAGTTGCAGTAAGGTATTTTAAGAAGAAAGTTGATGCGGAACAATCGACACCAGTCTTCTTTTAACTTTTAATACATTAGTCCTTCTGGACTATGTCAAGGTAAAGCCAAATGTGCCCAAAACTATGTGGTGCTTCCAAGGTTATGGTCATGGGAGCCAACTCCTGCCATTTTAAGGAAAACGGACTACCAAGAGTTTGTTTCAGGTGTGGTACAATAGGTCATTAAGATTACAACTGTCCAGGTCCAATATGCTTTTATCCCTGCAGAGAAGCTCATGAAACATAATGTAATATAAAGAAATCCGAAAAAGAATTATTGGTATTGAGAAACAAGGAGAAAGTCTTTTGTCTCTATTCTAGCATGATCTCTTTCCTATACTCTCTTAACCTCCAGTACTTCTTGCAACCACTGCAGTTTGACCTCAAATACAGAAACTGCCTCTGGTAAGTTGTTCCACCAGAAATGGAGTAGGAGTGTAGGGTCTGATGAGTAGACTCCTCCCAAAGTAATGGTTTTGGAGCCATCAGCAAGGCTCCAGAGGCCTCGAAGGTGACAGCACTAGCTGCCACAACATCTGCATGAACCTCCACTGCTAGACAGAATGCCCCTGAAACAAAAGCTCATGTCTGCCCTTTGCCTAAACAAAGGAATCCCGAGCCTGTGGAAAATGGTAAACAATATCTCTCCATAAGGCACTCCCAAGACGCTGGTAAGGGAAAGCTTAAAGGTGTGGGGTGAGCCATAACCATAGGTGTTACCAACCTCGATGAAAAGTTAGCTTCAAACTGAAGAAATGGATACCCAGATCCAATGGAATTATCAGGAAATTCATGCAAAATGGATTGCAACATCTGATAGCTTCATGTAACCCAGTCTGTCTGATTTCCCTAAGATTCCAAGTTCAAGTCCCCTATGGGACCTTTGAGAATGAACCCCATGGAGGAGTAGAAGTGATAGTATGTCAGGATGTTCCCCTTCAGGCTATTCACCTGCAGACTACACTGCAGGTGAAGGCTGTGAGAATAGGCTTGGTGCAACTTTACATTGTTGCTTCTATATGCCTTCCTCCACATAATCTCAACATTGATTATTTGGAAGATGTACTTGGGCTGTTGCCTCCTTTATTTCCACACTTGGGAGATTTCAATGGTCAGCAGCACCTCTGGGGAGACACCTTGTGCAACACGCGAGGAAGGGCTTTAGAGTCCTTGTTCTCAAGAGTAGATACAGTTTTACTGAACAGTAACACACCCACACACTTCCAATACTGACCTATCAGGTGGTTCATCTGGTGCACAGTTGGATTTCACTTAGCAGATTATGGAATACTTATATGGAAGTGACCACTTTCCAATGCTTTTTCTTGATCACTTTGCAAATTCACCTTGCAGCAGAAGCATCCATTCCCAAAAATAGTGGGCAGTACCATCGACAGGTATCAAGGTGGTCTGATGAATGACGATAAGTTGTCAGAACAAGAAAAGCAACACCAAGGCAGCTGAAACAATGCCCAGGCGATGGGACCTTGCTCTATTACAAAAGGACCCAAGCCAAGGCCAGGCTAGATGGACGTCTTGGAGATAGTACATTGCCTCGATTAACTCTGGGACCCCCTTAGTATGGGTATGGGACAAGTTGTGCAATATTGCTGGAAAGAGAACCCTGTGACCCTGTTTGCCGTTGCTATAAATGGCATAAAGGTCGTTCCAAATGCTGTCTCATGTAGTTTGTATGTGGATGACTTTACACTCTCGTGGTCAGGAGGAAGTTTCAAGAATGTGGAAGAACACATGCAGACTGCAGTAAATCAGGGTGTTTAAATTGTCTCCAAGTAAGACCATGGCTATGCACAAAAGTGGAAAGTTACATCTTTCCATCTATTTGGGAGCAACCCATTGTTTTTGTCCAAGAGTTGAAGTACTTAGGTCTAATTTTTGACTGAGGGCTTACATGGATGCTTCACATCAAACAGTTAAAGGTGAAGGCTACAAAAGCGCTTAGTATTTTGCAAGTTCTTTCTCATTTGTCTTGGGGTTTTGAATATTTAAACGAACACTTATTCGTAGAAAACTTAAGTATGGATTGGATATGGGCATTGGGCATATAAGATTGACTCATGGGCCGATGATGGCTAAAAGTGAAATACGGTTTTGAGGGATGCAAAGAGCTATTAATGGTCGCACATGTAGTAGATAGGCAGCATTCTTAGACCAAAGACATATGTACTTGTCCCTCCCATATTCACTAAAGATGTATTTGTGGAGGATTGTGACATGGAAGGTCTTACTATTTTCCTAAGGGAGACTAAAGTTATGCACAAAATTTAATAATGTGTAATATTTATGCAATATTTGTATACTTTTAAAGTGTAATATTTATGCTTTGCTTTTTTATATAACAGACATTGATATTTTTCTTATAAGAGACATTATTGATAGATTTTTTAATATTTTGAATATTTAACACTTTAATACCATAAGATATTCGCCGCCGATGACCTTAGCTGTTGACACTGCAGATAATTTTGAATAATAAATCAATCCCCCTCATGCCTCACTCAAAGCCCAGTTCTTCCGTGATCACCCTGGCAACATCTCAATGAGGTCGAGGTCCAGAAGGCCATTACACACTTCACCGGTTCCCTTGGCAGCTGGCTGATCCTCTTACCTAACTCTTCCACAAATGCATCAGTTGCAGGAAATAGCCTAAATTTGGAACTCGCTTTACATATATACTATTCAGTTAACTGCTCCTCTTGCCACACTGTTTCAAACATACCTATGTTGTAATAAAGGCCTTATTATTTCGAAAGTAAACTTTGGAAAACTATTTGAAGAAAAAAAAATCCAAGCAAAAAGACTTGCTTATCTTGACAAAAAACATCGACTCAGCTCAAGACAATTTGTGTCAGGGCAGAGATCGCCTTCATATGTACTACTGCACCTAACTAGAATATGACACCAAGCTCTTGATACTAGCAAGGACACCTTCGTCATTGCAGGACCTTTTGACAGAGTCGCACAAGGGTCTTTACGGAGACGGCAATATAGTGATGGTACTTGAGGACTACCTTCTAAAAGAACAATGAGAGTTGTTAATGGTCACACATCCAGTGAATTCCCCATTCAATCCAGTGTGCCAAAAGGTAGTGTAATCGGACCACTTCTGTGGAACGTTTACTGTCATAAAATATCCTGACTCATTCCTGGAGCTAAACCTTATGCTGATGACTATATCTTCATCTTTAACAGTAATACCCAAATCCGCGCGATACAGGTATCTTTGACACCAGATAAAACCCAAGTAATGCTTATATCTAGATGTCAGATACCTGACAACATCCATTATATAGTTAAGTGGCATACCCATAAGTA
>NC_061861.1:10535012-10537512 GCF_019202785.1 Penaeus chinensis | reverse complement strand
TTTTGAAAAAGAGTGAACCAAAGAAAAAGCGACCGCGCGCCCCCGTCAGCCGGCCAGACATGACCATAAGATTCGACAATGGCGAATGTTCGAATGACGCCTGCCAAGTAATGAGAAAACTTGTAATTATTCCTCTTCGTTGGAGGTGTTGAGGTGGAGGGGAAGGGGAAAAGAGGAGGGAGAAGGGAGAGAAGAGGGGGGAAGAAAGGAGGGGGAAAGTAAAAGTGAAGGAAAATATTGGGGGAGGGGTGGAAAATGGGAGGGGAAGGGGAAGGGGAGGGAGGCTGGGTAAAGGCAGGTGTAGGGTGCGGAGAAGGGAGAGGGAGAGGAAGGAATGGGCTTGGAGGGAGGAAAAGGCCATATGGAGGCAAAGGATGAGGGAATAACGGGGGGAGGGATAGAAATAAGGGGAGACAATGGTAGCCTTTATGGGGGATTGGCAAGTGTGACAAACCCTAGCGACAAAAAAGGAAAGACTTATGAATTATAGGTGCGTGGGTGCAAGGTCGTTGTGATGGCAGAGACATTGTTGGCTGTGATGTTAGCCTATAGTGAATGTGGTAGCGGGGATGGTGTTAATGGTACTAGCACTGAGAGTGCTAGTACTGAGAGTAGTAATGGCAGTCCTGGTACTGATTATGAAAATGTTTGTGGCGGCATTAATGGCGTAGGATGATAAGTGGTAGTAATGGCTTCATTAGTAATATTAATCATATCAGTGATACCGGTGATGATTTTGTTAACACCGAAGGAAATATTTGATGATAACTTTTCTTGATATGTTAAACATCATCGTAGAGGTACGATAGGAAAACAAAAGCGAGCGAGCAAGGAGGCACGAATAAAAAAAATAAACTAAAATTAAGTCATTAATTCACTGACATTATCTACAAATAACGGGAATCCAATTAAGGCAAATTCGTTGAGCAGTAATAGATGGCAATATTATGTTAACCATATAGATTCACTTCGATTTATTACATTAATTAAGCTGCTACATGTATTTCTCTTTTCTCAAAAAATCGTAAATCAAACATTAATGAACTCAGCAAGACATCATGATATTTCATTTTAAATTAGTTATACTATTTTTCGGATACAAATCAACTAATGCATAACTATTAATAAAACATGAAATATGATATTAAAATCGATCATTACATAGTATGTTAGACACTCGACGTGTAAGAAAACGACAATTATAATAATGATAAAAAGTTTCCACCACTATAAACCTCTATCACCAACCTACATGAAATTTCCACACACACACAATTTATGTATATATGTATGTGTGTGCGCGCGTGCGTGTGTATCTATATACATATGAATATGTAAATATATATATATATATATGCATATACATATATATAAATATATATGATAATATATAAAGAGTATATATATATACACATATACTTACAAACTGTTCACAAAAGTTATCACAACTCGCATCTCTGACAGTCTGGATTATAACCAGCCTAGAGAACAGGCAGGCTTCACAGTGGAATCTCAACAACAGACCACATCCACACGTTCACCTAAATAAGAGAAAAAATGCACTGGGGTAAGAAACCCCAGTGCATGGCATTCATCGATTACGAAAAGGCTCAGTACAAATACCAGCAGTACTAGAAGCTATTCGAAGACAGAGAATATAGGAGGTATATTGTAAAATATTGGAAGATATATACGAAGATGGGACAGCAACCATCAAGCTCCACACGGAAACCGACAAAATGCGAATTTAAAAAGGTGTTAGACAGGGCGATTCCATTTCACCAAAACTGTTTACAGCTTGCCTTGAGGAAATATTCAAGAAGCTAGAATGGAACGGAAAGGGTATCAAAATAGGAGTCAAATACCTAAACAATCTAAGATTTGCAGATAAGATTGCTCTCTTCAGTGAATTTGCAAATTAAATGCAGCAACTAATAAACGATCTGAATAGAGAAAGTCTGAAAGTCGGACTTAGGATGAATAAGGAAAGAGTAAGATTATGTTTAACAATAGAGTTCATTTTGAACAGATACATGTATAAGACGAAGCGCTAGAGGTAGTGGACAAGTATATATACCTAGGGCAACTCGTACAGAGAAACACATCTAGCGAAGAGGAAATTAAGCGACGCATCAGTCTAGGCTGGAGCGCCTTCGGCAGACACAATAGCATACTAAGAGGCTCTTTGCCATTATGTTTAAAAAGAAAAATCTTTAACCAATGCGGAAACAAATAAGTGCCCAGAGAGTGATACAGAGGTTGATGCTGGGAAATGGCTGAAGAGATCGGATGAGGACAACAGACAAAACTGTAAGATATACTTGGGAGTATCAAAAAGAAAAAATGGCAATGGGCAGGTTATATATAATTAGTTTGATTCCATTTGTTACAATGGATATTCTTGGTGTGACATGGTGACTTTCATTTTGCTTCTAAATTATCCCCTGTGTGCAAGGAATGGCCGGGGTTACATTCCACTGGCGGCGAGGGATTTGAACGC
>NC_061861.1:10527512-10530012 GCF_019202785.1 Penaeus chinensis | reverse complement strand
TAAGAGGAATAGCGAAATAAAGAGAGGGAAGTGGGGTGGATAGCGAGAGAGAGGGAGAGAGAGAGAGAGAGTAGGGGGGTAGATAGCGAGAGAGAGAGAGAGAGAGAGAGAGAGAGAGAGAGAGAGAGAGAGAGAGAGAGGGGGGGGGGGGGAGAGAGAGACGGGTAGTTACACAGAGAGAGAAACATAGAATTTTCGATAGAACTTAAAGACCATGTCCCACGGGACAGATCGTCAGCTCAAACATCATGTTTTATGAAGTTTCCAGAACGTTTTTCTCTTCCTAGAATTGCTTTGGATACTTTATAGACTTTCCTCCTTATTCATATTCCATCGATCCTAGAACACTCGTCTTTCTTTTGTCTTAAAAGTCTTATTCAGATTATCTGCCTTTGCAGAGAACGGTATCTTTCTTCACTGATAAAAACAAACGAAAGAGGTAAGATCGTTGAAGTTACTTTTAAAAGAAGTAGTGTTCTGCCCTTTCCGAGAACTGGCGCAGCATGAGAAGCTCTCAAGGCCTTTATTGTTTCCGCCATCATCATACGCATCTCTCGTCTCAATAACCATCCATGTATTTCCTCTCATCTTCTTCCTCTTTTGCTCTTCCCTTATTATCCAGCATCTTATCCATAATTTCGGAGACGTGGCATACGACCAAAGGAAACAGGAAGGCAAAGCAACCTGAGGTCTAGAAGTCGGCATAACATTGTCAAGGAGACAAACACCACCGAAAACGGATTGGACAAAGATTTTCACGGGAGCAAATGGACTGAAAAACATAGTGCTAAGGCGAAAGAGGCTAAACAGCTATAAGTAAAAATATGTAATAGTAAATGGAATGGATATCCGCTTTCTAACGCGTAAAGAATCAGGAAAGACAGTCGAAGACAACGATTTTAAAGAAAGATGATAACAAGAAAACTACGTGTTGTATCGTTTAGAACACACTTACATGTCATACAATTAAACGAAGAAAGAAGGGGGAGAAAGAAAAGTAATAATAAAAATACGCGAACAAAAAAAAAAAAATGTTTCGATGTCATATGATGATGAATTGAAAATGATGGAGGAATAAAAAATGTTGTTGTTTATGATTATACAAAGCGATTTAGTCAGTAGAAATCCCTGGTACAGTACAAATACAATTAAGGTTCTCTCTTATATTATTTACACAAAAGGGCGATCATTCCCAAAACAAGTAATCACAGTATTTAAAAGACCGTTCAATCTTTACACAAAACCACATACATTTCTAAACCCCTGTACCCTAACTAAGATTTCGACCCTTATCTTGGCATGTTGCCCAGACAATCGTAAATATTTTCTTTCTCTCTTTAGACCTGCTGTGAGGCGTCTCAGGTCATCAAATCTCCGACACCGCTCATTCGACCTTCTAGGGGCGACAGGCGTGGGATGGCATAAAAGGAGCTGTCATTATGAGGGATTCGTGTGTAAAGGAGGAGAGAAGGATGAGGGAAGACAATAGTCAGGGCGGGGAAAGAGAAAGAGAGAGAGAGTGAGAGAGAGAGAGAGAGAGAGAGAGAGAGAGAGAGAGAGAGAGAGAGAGAGAGAGAGAGAGAGAGAGAGAGAGAGAGAGAGAGAGAGGATGGATGGATGAATCAGTCAATGAAGGAATGAATAAATGGATAGATGTATGAATGAGTGGATGGATGGATGAGGGAATGAATAAATGTATGGATAAGTGAATATATAAATGGAAGAATAAATGAGGGAATGAATAAATGGGTGAATGTATATATAGATGGATGAATTAATGAGTAAATTGAGAGATGGATGGGTGAATGGAGAAATAGATCGATGGATGAATGAATGAATAAATGGATGGATGGGTGGATGGATAAATAGACTGATGGATGGGTGAGTGAATGAATAAATGGATGGATGAATGAATGGATAAGTGAATTAATAGGTGGATGGGTGGATGGATGAATGAAGAAATAGATGGGTGGATGATGGATGAGTGAATGAATAAATGGATAAAGGGATGGATGGATGAATGAGTGAATTAATAAATGGATGAATGAGTGACAATAAATGGTTGGATGGATGAATGAGTGTATGGATAAATGGATGGATGGGTGGATGAGTGAATAAATAAATGGAAGGACTGATGAATGAATGAGTGAATTAATAAGTGGATGGATGGATGGATGAGTGAATGAATAAATGGGTGGATGGATGAAGGAATGCGTTAAGTTTGTAATAAATGAGTTCTATGAATTTGCACTTTAATCACTGAGATCCATATGTTTCAGTAATAATTAAGGATACTGAGATCTAGTGTCTGAGATCTTCGTTTCAGCAGGGATTTCATTTTCAATGTGGCTCAGGTAAATCAAAGTGCCCATTACTGTACTATGGATGTTTTTGCAACATGGGTCTCAAATAGCATGTATCTGTCAGTGTGTATGTCTACTCCTAGATTTTTCACGAAAGTGTTTATTCAGATTAATATTGAGATCATTTATGTCGAAGC
>NC_061861.1:10507512-10515012 GCF_019202785.1 Penaeus chinensis | reverse complement strand
CAATTACATCACACTGCCCTAACGGGAAACTTGGGACTCATATTCTACAATGACTAAATAGGGGAAGCCATAATGTGTGCCTGTCGACATTTTCTCATACAATGCACTCCCTTGGCGGACAATACAGGATATACTCAATTTATATAATAATTCATATGCGTGTGTCTATACACACACACATATATATATATATATATATATATATATATATATATATATATATATATACATATATATGTATATGTATATATATATATACACACATACACATGTGTGTGTGTGTGTGTGTGTGTGTGTGTGTGTGTGTGTGTGTGTGTGTGTGTGTGTGTGTGTGTGTGTGTGTACATTTATGTATATATATTTACATATCTATAACATATACATATATACATATTTATGCATATAGAAATACATAAACACATATACGTATGGTGGAAAAAAACACAATGTAAAACTAGATTTATTGAAAGTGAGACAACACTGCCTATTTCAACCTGAACAGCGGCTTTTCTCCTGCCGACAGTCTCCTCGTTCCCCACATCCTCCGCCTTTTCCCGTACGCCGGCCACCCTGCACACAGTCCGCCCGACCCTCCGACCTATTCTGACCTCCCTTCGTTTCCGTTCGTCTGTCCTCACATGCCCCGGGTTACCCGGGTTGCTTTTCCTCTCTCTGTTTTATACCCCCTCCTCTCCCTTTCCTCTTTAGACCTGAGAATGAAATCCAGGTGGATTCTGAAACTGTTGTCTCACTTTCAATAAATCTAGTTTTACATTGCGGGTTTTTCTATCATAGAATCAACACGGTAGAGTGTTTACACCGTTCATAATGGACCCCACGGTTAAAAGAAATCTCCTGTCGTTCCTGTTTGCCTCCTTCCTTGACCTGGTTCCTGCCTTTCGTGCTTACGAGGATTCTATCATCGCCACGGCCCGACGGAAGAATCAACTTCGTTTCCTCCGCTACTGCCTCGAGGAGCAAGTGCTTCCTTCCTCTATCTATAATATTCTGAAACATTCAGAGGATGGATCTCTCTTTCCTGCCTATGCTCGTTCTCTCCTCCTTGAAAGTATCCGCGCTGGTAGGAGGGATGTCGAACATGCCCTCTACCGTTCAGGAGTACGTTCTGGCCTCCTGAAGGAGCGGCTCCCCAGTCATGTTTTCCAGCTCATAGCCTATATTGCTCACGATTCTTCCCGGTCCCTCTCTACAAACCATGACCGCTCTCTCTCCCGGGAACTCTCCAGTTTCACCGCCCGCAGTCCCTGGTCCCGCTTCTCCCTCACCGACGCTGTCACCAACCTATCTTCCCTGTTCTTGACCGCCCACCAGCAACAACTCCTTGGCTTCGGTCTTTCCTTTGCCCTCCGCCCTCACCCCCTTACCTCCATCGACATTATTTCATCCTTTGACCGTTTCATCTCTTCTCATAGGAACTCCTTGCCTGATGTCTTTCTCCTTTGTGGTGCTTTCATCCCGGCCCTCGAATCTCTCCTCCATCCTAACCCTTCCATTCCCAGACGTTACTGCGAGGACCTTCAAAGCTGCGCAGGGAGGATGTCACCATTTTGCCTTCTGACAAGGGCAACTCGGTGGTGGTCCTCGACCGTGCCTCCTACCTACAGAAGGCCCGTGACCTGTTGGACGACGCCTCCACCTATGCCCCCCTGACCAGCGACCCCCGGGAACGTATTGCTGCTACTTTTGTAAGGCTTTCTATCGAGGGGAAGCCCGAAATATCATCCCCCAAGCGGAGGATGGCGGCTTAGGGCCGAAAGGAGAGAGGGGGCCCGTTCACTTCCCCTGTGTGGAGACACTGTCCCATGCCCCAGGTACACATCCCTTAGAAAATGGGTCTGGCTATGTTGTTCTTGACATAAATAAAAAGAGTAATACAAAGCACCACGGGTAAATAAAATATAAATACAATAAAAAAAAATTCCTGAAGGAACGGGTACATAAAATTACTTGAACTTAAAATATGAATGGGGTATCTCTGGCTGGTGCTGGCCAATAAAACTTGGTAAACCCTGTGTTAGCTTAAATGCCCACATCCAGCACTGTCCTAACTGGCATGTAAAAATGGCTCAAACACAACCTTGTTCTTGCTGCTCCAGCGACGCCGCAGTATAGGGTAATCCAGGGGGTACACTCAAACACCGAGTCCAGAGACAACTTCCCTTCAGATTTATTTTGCAGGTGTATTTATACAGGTTAGGCCACGTCACTGTGGCAACAGTTATTTGAACAGGATAAAAAGTAAATAATTAAGAATACATTTTGAACACTATGAAATATTAACAATAGACACTAATAAAACAAAAAAGCAATCAGGTGAAAAACCTACTAAAAAGGAACATTTAGAAAGATTAACGGTGTGTTAAAAACACAGCAAGTAAGAAAAATAAAACGATACACTTGATTATAAAAATAATAGTCACAACACGGTAAAAATCATTCGTAATATATTCCCTATCCCGAGTATCTTCTGTGAGCCCCCATTAATAAGTAAGAAGAACAATTAAGGTGGTGACGTGGCAAGTTTTACATATACAAAAAAGAATCTAAAGTCATAAAACAGTTACCCAAGACTAATCAAAATTATTAATTATAAAACTAGGGAATTAAGCAAGTTTTAAAATGATAAAAACAAAATAACGTAAAATGAAAATAGTAGGGAAAAAGGGGAGGGGTTTGGTACTAAAACAAATTATAAAAGCGTCGAAATCATTAAGAATTAAAATTAGTTTATAAGAGAATGAGCAAAGATTATATTAAGATCCCCATCTACCCTTAAAAGACCGAATATAATAAAATAACACGGTAAAAACACGGAAAATAAATCACCTCACTAATTCGAAGCATTGAAGCTCAAAGAGGAAAACTCGGTTAATTACAGATATAAGTTTATTTATACACTTCATTAAATACAAGGTTTGGCAGTATCAGTGTATCCGTGTTGTGTGTGAAGGAATCATCTCCAGCGTGCTTGAGCGCCGCCCGCTGGATTATCCAAGTTCGGGATTCAGGATTCGGGATTCGGGGTTCAGGATTCGGGGTTCAGATATCAAGGGTGTCAAGGGGATAGGTAGGGTACTAGGGTAGGGGGTAGATGGTAGGTGTAAGGACGAAAGCTTAAGGAAAAGGACTAAAATGAGAGAAATTAAAGGACCGAGAGATGGAAATGAAATAAATTAGTAAGGTCAACGGGGGAATAGAAAGAGTAGAAAGCGAGGAGACTAGTATGGGGGGTAGAAAGATACAGAAGAACGTAGATCACAAAGCAGAAGAGAAGAGAAATGAACGAAAGGAGTGAAAGAGGAATTGGAGAAAACGAGAGTAAAGGATAAGATAGCATAACGAAGGAACGGGGAAGGAGAAAAGATCAGCATGATAGAAAGTAAGGGGGGACGCAAGATTAGGAAGGGGAAAGAGGAAAATGAAAGGAAAGGGAACGAAGAAATGAACGAGGAAGAAGTGAGAGCAAGAGAATGAAAGTATTTAGGAGAGACGAAGGATAGCAAGTAGAGTGAATAGGGTATGGATGTCAGGATACGTGGAGAAAAAAGGGGGGGGGGAGAGAGAGAGGGAGAGAGAGAGAGAGAGAGAGAGAGAGAGAGAGAGAGAGAGAGAGAGAGAGAGAGAGAGAGAGAGAGAGAGAGAGAGAGAGAGAGAAGGGGGAGGAAAAGGTTGGAGAAGAGGGTAAAGGGGGAGACTAAAGCAAAAGGGAGGTAGGGGAGACTAAGGGAGATTAAGGGAAACAAGGGTGAGGAGGATAAGGGGGGGGGGGAGGAGTTACGGTCCAGTATGGTGGGGGAGAAGGGTCGGACACCTAACACTTTCCACCGTCGCCTAAAGCGATAGCAGCTCGTTTCCCGGAGGCAAACCTCTACCAAAGGTTCAAGGTCATCAATTCTCGTCTTCCTCACTTCTATGGGCTTCCTAAAACCCATAAGCCGGCCGTGCCTCTGCGCCCCATCATCTCTTCCCGGGGATCTGTGACGCACCCTCTGGCAGCTTGGCTGGCGAAGTCCCTCACTCCCCTTCTCGGCACCTTCTCTCCTGCTCACCTCCGCCACTCTCAGAACTTCATCTCCAGTGTCCGTGGAGTCCCGCCGGCGATCATGATTAGTTTGGATGTCGACTTCCTGTTCACCAAGGTCCCGCCTGATGACGTCCTCGCTTTCCTTGAGAGGAGGCTCCCCCCAGAGGATTCTCGTCTCCATCTGCCCACCGACGTCTTCCTCTTGCTGATTCGTCTGTGTGTGGAGTCGAATTCCTTTTCCTTTGAGGGTCGCTTCTACTCTCAGACCTTCGGCGTTGCCATGAGCTCTCCCTTCTCTCCGGTCTTGGCTAACCTGTTTATGGAATTCTTTGAGTCTGGGCTTCTCCCTTCCGTCTCCCTTCGTCCGACGGTTTGGCTGAGGTATGTTAACGACGTCTTCGCTCTCTGGCCTCATTACCCTGCCCTGTTCTCGGACTTCCTGAACCAGCTGAACTCTCTCTCCCCTTCCTCCGTTTCAAGGTGGAATGGGAGGTTGATAACAAGCTCCCCTTCTTGGACACCCTAGTACATCGCTCTGCTGACCACTTCTTCTCCATATACAGGAAGTCCATGCATAGTGGTATGTACATACACTTCTTCTCATACTATCTTCTCCATGTAAAGAGAGGTGTTGCCACTTCGCTGTTCCTTCGCGCCCTCCGCATCTGTGACCCCCAGTACCTGGATGGAGAGATCGACTTCCTGTGTCGTTCGTTCTCCAAACTGGGCTACCCTCGTCATGTTCTCGACGCCGCGTTATCCAGGGCACGGCGTACCTTCTAACACGAATCCTCTTCTAAAGAGACTCCTCACCTGCCAGTATACACTAAGGAGATCTACTCTCTCCGCCACCCTCTTCACACTCTCAACTGCAGGCTGATCTTTCGCCAGGTGAACACTAGGGTGTTTCAATAATTGTCGATTTTCTAAAATTTGCTCGAATCCCGAGCATTTCATGCATAGACCAAGTATGCAAACTTCATATCTGTGGTCAGATGTAGGGAAATGGAATCTTTCACACTCAGATTACACAGTTTTTCTGCAGTGAAATTGTGTTTCTCC
This sequence comes from Penaeus chinensis, assembly GCF_019202785.1. Taxonomy (NCBI): domain Eukaryota; kingdom Metazoa; phylum Arthropoda; class Malacostraca; order Decapoda; family Penaeidae; genus Penaeus; species Penaeus chinensis. The sequence continues at coordinate 10,509,905 of NC_061861.1, read as the reverse complement.
TTATTTTTTAATAGGGCTGGTGTGTATGGCCATTTTTCACGAATTCCTCTTTTCAAGATCTTTGCAACTTCATCGACGCAATCATGATCAACAGTCAAGGGAAGAAGTGTACCATCTGCATTATACAGATGTCTGTTGATGGACGAGAAGTAGCTGCTAGGAAAGCCAAGTTCACAGCCAATCCTGGCATACCTCCTTGAAGTTTCAATAGCAGTTCTGAAAAGAGTCATTCCATTGCTGTTCACAGCAGAATGCCAGCACATGAAATGAACTTTTGCAAAATCAAAAATACTTCTGATTGTTCTCGGATTTTTTTTTCAGTGCTTTCAGACACTTTATGGTGTTGTTCTTTATTCCAATCTTGGATTTATTGGGCAAATCACCATCACAAACTCCTTCCAGCTTGGTCAATATGGTGTCAATGGTCAGGCAGATGTGTAGGAGGGAACAAAAAAATCCCAGCCACCTGACACCAACTGGTACAAATCTCCTGGCGACTTCTTCTCTAGTGAAAGAAGCTTTTGATATTAATCTACAGTATTGCTTCTGAATGTCAGTTGTATGTTGCATAATATCATCAATTTTCAAAAGACATTTCTGCAATATCTTCACTGTTGCATATAAAGGGGGCTTCTGCATTGTTGGTCTGCTTCCGTTTCAGTCTGTTAAATTCCCGTCTTTGCGCCTGATAAGCAACACTTCCGAGTGATCCATTGCTTCCTTGTACTTTTGCATCATACCAATATCTTCCTTGAGGATTTCTCGGGGTTGTTTCTTTGCCTTGAATGACACAATCACAGTTTTCGAGAATTTTGTCTTCAATGTTACATTTCTGATGGAGTCGTAGTACTCTTTCTTTATTTTCTTTATTTTTTCTTTCATATAACAAGGTGATATTGTCTTAATGCCGAATGTTCTATACAGCACAGCAATTTCCGCCTGCAACTTGGATAAAATCTGAGATTCCGTAATAGTCAAATTATTGCATGGCAAGCTATCTTTTGAGCATCCTTTTAGTGTCTGGTTACCATGTCCTTTTAAGGCACAGTATCGAGCAAGAATGTCACTCTTCGTCAGTGGTCTAGGTGGCAAAACATCAATGGCACCAAACTATTTAAGTATACGTGTATCGACACTACGCAAACCACCACGTCGAAGTGCCATATTGCGACTGACGAGATCGTCACCACAACATAGGCGAGCGAGTAATGTGCATTATTAAGGTAGCACAAGTTTATATGGAAATACATAGTGACTGGGAATCTTTACGGAAGTCCCCAGGAATCATTCGCAATGACCTAAGTTACCGAATGTTTGATTCTGCCATAATGTCGGATGAACCGAAATGCCCTTCCATGGGTCATGCGGGTCACACCTCATCCCAGCGCCGGAAATGGTATTATACTTTAATCAAAAATTGCGAATAGTAGATATTTTTTGATTTGTCTAATATTTTGCATGTCGTCATTTAAGCATAGTAGGCGCCTGTTTAGCAACTTAGTGAATGATTCTGAAAAAGTCGGATTTATTGAAACACCCTAGTGAACACTCTCCCTCATAACCTGGTCCACACCAGCCCTCCCTCTTCCTCGAAGGTGGGCACCTATGCTGTTTCTTGTACCTCCTGTGACAAGCAATACTTTGGCGAGACGGGCGCCAGTCTCAACATAAGTAAGTTGTATCCAGGGGACACAACAACAACTATTTTGCTATCAGTGGGATACAAGCCTTCAGATGGACTGGTCAGCAGCGCGAATTGTCTTTCCTTCCGCTGACGTCCACGCCCGCAGACTGGTGGAATCCTCTATAATAAAGCTGCTGCCTAATTTCAACCTGAACAGCGGCTTTTCTCCTGCCGACAGTCTCCTCGCTTCCCACATCCTCCGCCTTCTGCCGTACGCCGGCCACCCTGCACACAATCCACCCGACCCTCCGACCTGATCTGACCTCCCTTCTGACTTCACCTGCCTTTCCTCTCTCTGTTGTATAACCCCTCCTCTCCCTTTCCTCTTCAGACCTGAGGATGGAATCCAGGTGGATTCTAAAACTGCTGTCTCACTTTCACATTGTGGGATTTCTACCGTAGTATCAACACGGGTAGAGGGTTTTCACCATTCACATATACATATATATGTATACGTATGCATATATATACATACACACACACATGTACATATGTGTTTATGTATATATATATATATATGCATATGTATATGTATATATATAATGTACATATATACATATATATATATGCATATGTATATATATATATATTTATATATATATGTGTGTGTGTGTATATGCCGCGATTGTCCATCGGTTAGAGCACTGGACTCCGACCCTCGTGGTCCCGGGTTCAATTCCCGCCGCGGCAGTCGTAGCGCACCGAACCG
>NC_061861.1:10492512-10502512 GCF_019202785.1 Penaeus chinensis | reverse complement strand
TCAACACTGGATGTGATGAGTTTAAGCTCTTGATTGCTTGCAAGGCACTACGGGTCAAAATATATTACAATGGAATGGTTTGTAAGATCTCTAGTCATCTTGACTGCTGCAAGGATGGCATGTAACTCTGCAGTGAAGAGAAAGACTGCCAAATGCAGTCTTCCTTCTGCTCACTGCTGCAAAGTCCACACCATTTTCAGATTTTGAGCCATCAGTATATATTGCATCTAATCCTTGGTACTTAGAACTGTATTAAAGAAATCTCGGATCTCTTCCCTTTCCCAATTCCGACGAAATCCAGCTCGACTTGATTAGTCCAAGGGGGGAATTGGGGATTTCCAACAGCCAGAATTTTAGTGAGATTTAGATTTAGGTCTTCCACAAGTTTTCTCCTTGAGGATCATCTATCCTCAAGGAGGTTGAAATCCTTTGTAGTCTCGTGTAGTAAATCGGGTTCATGTAGTCACAGTGTAATGAAAGAGGTGATTCTCCACTCTCAGCATACAGGGACTCCACAAGTGAAGACCTGAAAGCCCTTATACATATTCTGAGAGCTTCATTATGAATTGAGTCCAACATCTGGAGAACAGTAGGAGTTGCTGTTGAATAAGCCTCACATCTATAGTCAAGTTTACTACGAATAAGCGCTTGGTAAAGCTGCAGATGCTTTGTTCGGTCTGCACCCCAAGATAGGTGTGAAAGAACCCACAAAATAATAAGTGCTTTTGTAGCTTTCACCTTTAACTGTTTGAAGTGAGGCACCCATGTAAGCCTTGACTCAAAAAATAGACCCAAGTACTTCACCTCATGGATAAACTGCAGTGGGTTTGCTCCTAAACAGAGGGAAGGATGAAACTCTCCTCCTTTGTGGAAATGTATAATCATGGTCTTCCTTGGAGAAAATTTGAACCCATAGTATGTTGCCCACTGCACTACCTGATTTATTGCAGTCTGCATATGTCCTTGCACATCCTGTAAGCCTCCTCCTGAGCAGCACAGTGTAAAGTCATCCACATATAGAGTACATGAAACAGCACTTGGAACGACCTTTACAATGTCATTAATAGCAATGGCAAACAGGGTCACACTTAAGATTGATTGATTGATTATTCAAAAGATACTTCCTTGTGGCACCTCTTCTACCTGATCTTGCAGGTTAGAGAATCTGTTTCCTACCCTTACTCTAAACTTCCTGTCAGCAAGGAAGTATTGTATGCTCCTCTTAAACCAATGTCATACAGCTTCATGAGTATGCCATGCTTCCAGGTAGTATCATAAGTCTTTTCAAAGTTAAAGAAGCCATATTGATATGGGGTCAGCACGTTTTCCTTTTCTAGCAGCCATGTTAACATGAAGTGGTCTGTAATTCCTTGGTATGGATGCATCCTTGCCAGATTTAGGGACACCAATGATTATAACCTCTTTCCATGTGGAGGGACTGTTCCCTCGCAATAGATCCTATTGAATAGGTCCAATAGGAATTTTTGTGAGCTCTCTGGTAAGTGAGATATCATTTGGTATGGAATATCGTCACTTCCTGGGATAGTCTTATGGCAGAGCTGCAAAGCAGAGTCCATCTCCCTGTGCAAGAATGGCAAGTTGTATTCAAGTTCTGCTGCAGTCCTACTGAAGAACGACACTAGGTGTCGTTCCTGTTCAGCTCGAAGAGTAGAGAATCGGGCAGTGTAAGATGCTCCAGAGATCTCTGCCATGGATTTTGCTAGCTCATTTGCAACATCTGTTTTGTCTGTGAGGATTATGCCATCTATTTTCAGAGCAGGTGGTGACATGGATTTGTTCTTTCCAGTGATCTTATGTACCTTGTCCCATACCCATGCTAAGGGGGTCCCAGAGTCAATTGAGGAAACATATTGCCTCCACGACGTCCGTCTAGCCTCCTTTAACACTCCGCTGGCCTTAGCTCGGGTCTTTTCGTAATGGATCAAGGTTACATCGCTTGGGCGTCGTTTCAACTGCCTTAAACCTTTACCTGACGCGATGGTATATATACCATCAACATTTTTCGCCGTTAAACTGTTTAATGGGTATATATACCATCGAAACTTCCATGGCTTATTATGCAGTTATGGCAAGTTATAAGATTGCTGCGATGGTATAGCCACATAGACAAAGTTCAATTCTAATATGCAAGACCTATCTTATGATCAAAATTTCATTTGATATCGAGATATTCAACCAAATGTTATGCAACAAATGCTGTACAACAACTCCCCTAGTCTCGGCCTTCACTCCTCTACTCCATTTACTTATCTGGGCTGTCAGTCAAATTCACACGTGATAATCGCCTCAGGTCTGTGATCTACCGACAGAAGATGCCGTGTTTACTTTAGAAGGAAACTTATTTACATGCACTGTGTGTGTGTGTGTGTGTGTATGTATGTATGTGTATATATATGTATATGTATGTGTGTGTATATATATATATATATATATATATATATATATGTGTGTGTGTGTGTGTGTGTGTCTGTGTGTGTGTGTGTTTGTGTGTGTATGTGTGTATATGTATATATGTATATGTTTGGATATATATATATGTATATATGTATATATATATATATATATATGTGTGTGTGTGTGTGTGTGTGCGTATGTGTGTGTGTGTGTGTGTGTGTGTGTGTGTGTGTGTGTGTGTGTGTGTGTGTGTGTGTGTGTGTGTGTGTGTGTATGTATGTGTGTGTGTATATGTATATATATATATATATATATATATATATATATATATATATATACATATATATATATATATATGTTCACACACATATATATATACATAAATATATATATATATATATATATATATATATATATATATATATATATATATATATATATAAATGTATATGCTAACATTTCAATGATGAGGAATTTGGTGCACTCATTTTTTTATTCATGGAATATATATCCGTAAAAGTGAAGTCATCCCTAATTATTTCATAATGAATTTATCTAATTTCAAAGAAAAACACCAATACTTTTTTTGCTTTGTCTTTTTTTGATAAATAACAATAACATTGCAAATTAGCAAATGTAAGAGTACAAATAATTTCTCGAAAGTTCGATTGCACATGAACTTTTTCAAACTAAGTTTTATATTTCTTCAATGTTCTGTTTGTATTATATATAAACAATGTATATATGTATCTATATATATATGGATATATATGATATATAGGTATATGTGTATATATGTATATATAAATATATATATATATATATATATATATATATATATATATATATACTTATATATATGTATGTGTGTGTGTATATATATAAATATATATATAGATAGATAGATAGTTAGATAGATAAATATATTTATATATATATATATATATATCACATTTGTTTGTGTGTGTGTGCATATATATATATATATATATATATATATATATATATATATATATATGTATATATATACATGTGTGTGTGTGTGTGTGTGTGTGTGTGTGTGTGTGTGTGTGTGTGTGCATATACATACACATACACATATATATATACATATATATGTATGTGTGTGTGTATATATATATATATATATATATATATATACACATCTATATATATATATATATATATATATATATGAGTATATATATATATATCTATGTATATATATATATATATATATATATATATATAGAGAGAGAGAGAGAGAGAGAGAGAGAGAGAGGATATACAAATACATATAAAGGGTTTTTTATTTGTATATATAAATGTGCGCGTGCGTGTCTCTGTATGCATGCACGCACGCATGAATGTTATTTTTTTCTACTTATAGAAAATTGATAATGTATATATGCAAAATTAATTATGGTCCCATCGCATATTTAGAATATTTTATTTTACTCTTTCATTGTCCTATCCAGAAAAAAAAATATCAGGAAGGTCCTTTGACAGAAGTACCGGATCAGATCATGTGACTCTATTGGATGATTCACAGGCCGAGATATGTCTGTTGGGTTGGGGATTCATTCTAGTGTGTTCTCTAACCCTTCCTCAAATTAACGTAAATTCTACAATTAAACAAATATATATATCAAAGACCTGTGACAGATAAAAAAATGTTCGCCTGTGGAGGGGTGACAGGGAAAGGGTCGACGGTACTACCCGCTACTTTTGGGAATGGTTGCCTTTGCTGCATGGTGAGTTTGTGATGTGAAGGGATTAACAGCATCTTGAACACAGTTGGAAATATTCACATATCCTTGCAATTCTGCAGTTGATCTAAAAAGATTCCAGTTTGCATGTTCAAGTCGCCATCTCTGCAATCCATTGGCTGGATTACCATTCACCTCCTCCAAAAGTATTGGAAAGTGGTTGCTTCCATGACCTGCAACTGTGAATCAGGTGAACCAATTGACAGATCAATGTTGGAGAATGTCCCAGTTTGAAATTGCTTCTTGGGCCAGGGAGAACTCTCCCCCGTGTCTTTGTCGTGCGTGGCGTCCCATATTATCAGGAGACAGGAGTCCTGGAGGTTGAGCGATTCTGCACACTGCACCCTGCAGCTAGCAACACACCTCTTTGATCCTCTATTCTGGTTAGACGGGTGGCTTGATCAAGGCCCGGTCAAGTCAATCAGCTGGTCAAATATGGCTAGGGTCAAGCAGGTACTGTCCAGTCGGTAGCGCACAGGTCCTGCGACTACCATCAGCACTGTAATAGTGACTGCGTATATTTTCTCACTAACCCTGTGGCTATTGGGAAAATTTGAGCCCCAACTATAGCTTCCACTCGTTGGACTCCATGATGGGTAGGGGGTGAGGAAATTAAGATTTATAATTTGTATGATTTCTGCAAATTTACCAAGAACTTGCTCTCTCCCTGATGACCTTCACAATCCCCTTGCCAATCCCTCTGGAACATCACATATTGTCACATATGCTCCCAAACCAGGTAAGAAGAAAAAAAGTCCTCAATCCATTAAGGAAATCTTACCTGGTAAATATGAAAGTGTACCATATAGTAAATACCTAGTAGTGAAGACCATCGATGGTGTATCTATCATGGATCTTGATATTTTTGAAGTACATCAGTAGATAGTTGATGTATGTCAACGTGATCCTCGCATCACCCCACAGGGAGATGGTAGTCTGATAATTGAGGTTTCGTCACCAGACGAGAGTGACCGTCTGCGTGCGATATGCAACATTCCTGGGGCTCAAGTCTCATGTTCTCCTCATAAATCCCTCAATCAGTGTAAGGGAATTGTCTTTTTCCGAGACCTGATGAGGCATTCTGAAGAGAAACTGTTAGAACTAAAGAATTGTAATGTACTGGCAGCAAATCGTTTTAAGGAAAATGTTGATGGTTTGGAACAGTCGACACCAGCTGTTCTTCTAACTTTTGAATCGTTAGTCCTACCTGAATCGGTTAAATTGGCATGGTACCACCTCAAGGTAAAGCCATATGTGGCCAACCCTATGCGGTGCTTCTACTGCCAGGGTTATGGGCATGGAGCCAAGAACATTTTAAGGAAAATAGACAACCAAGAATGTGTGTGAAATGTAGTACAACAGGTCATCAAGGAGATGATAATTGTCCAGGTCCAATATGCTGTTACCACTGCAAAGAAGATCATGAAGCTTTTTCTAAGCAATGTAAAAGGTACAAGTTTGAAAAAGGTAATAAGGAGCAAGGAGAAAGTTAGTTTTGCAGAAGCAAAGCGACGTGCCCGGGTAAGTCCTTTGCCTCAGTTCTAGTCCATCCTCCTTCCCGCCATCCCTTACCCTCCAATACTTTTAACACCACACACTCTGCCACTACCTTTAAACCTCAGTCCTTAAATGCTGAAACTGCCTCTGGTGACTTGTTGCACCAGAAACGGAGTAGGAGTGAAGGAGCCATCAGTTAAGGCTCCAGAGGCCTCAACGGTGACAGTTTCAGCTGCCAACACATCCACAGGGGCCTCTGTTGCTAGGCAGAATACCCCTGAAGTAAAGGTTCAGGTACACCCTTTGCACAGGCAGAGGAATCCTAAGCCTGTTCAAAAGACTCTTCATAGAGTTGGGTCTTTGGAGCCACCAGGCAGGGCTCCTGAGGCTACCACATCCACAAGGGCCTCCGCTGCTTTGCTTTACCCAAGCAAAGAAATTCTGAGCCTGTCCAAAGGAAGCCTGTGGAAACTAATTCCTGTTCAAAAGACTCTTCATAGAGTTGGGTCTTTGGAGCCACCAGGCAGGGCTCCTGAGGCTACCACATCCACAGGGGCCTCCGCTGCTTTGCTTTACCCAAGCAAAGAAATTCTGAGCCTGTCCAAAGGAAGCCTGTGGAAACTAATTCCACAGTTAAACAACCCATCAAAAGGTACTCTCAAGATGCTGTAAAGGGGCAGCCTAAAGGTGGTTGGCGGGCCTTAACCACAGGTGCTGCCAAACACCGTATGAAGTAGTTTGTTAACCTAAAGAACTGGATACCCTAATCCATGCAAAATTCGTGCAAAATGGGAAGAACTGCAACATCTGATAGCATCATGTATTCCAGTTTGTGTATGCCTACAAGATATTATGATCAGGGAAAATCGTCCAATTTCCCTGAGAGGATTCCAAGCTCAAGCCCATCATGGAACCTTTGATAATGGACCTCATGGAGTAGTAGCAGTGATGGTACGTCACGATATTCCCTTCCAGGCCATCCACCTGCAGATAACACTGCAGGTGAAGGCTGTGAGAATAGGCTTGACACGACCTTACACTGTTACATCCATCTACCTCCCTCCACATAATCTCAACATAGATGATTTGGAAGATCTAATTGGACAATTGCCTCATCCATTTCTACTTTTGGGAGACTTCAGTGGTCGGCATCACCTCTGGGGAGATACTTTGTGCAACCCTCGAGCCTTGGAGTCCTTGTTCTCATGAGTAGATGCAGTTTTACTGAACAGTGATGCACCCACACATTTCCAAATTCAAACAAGGACATTCTCCAATATTGACTTGTCAATTGGTTCACCTGATTCACAGTTGAATTTCACTTGGCAGGCCATGGAAGACTTACATGGAAGTGACCACTATCCAATACTTTTGGAGGAGGTGAATGGTATTCCAGCCAATAGAGTGCAGAGATGGCGACTTGAACATGCAGACTGGAATCTTTATAGATCAACTGCAGTATTGCAAGGATCTGTGAATGATTTCCAGTGTGTTCAAGATGCTGTTAATCACTTCACATCACGAATTCACCTAGTAGCAGAAGCATCAATTCCCAGAAGTAGCGGGCAGTACCATCGACCTCCGGTACCATGGTGGTCTGATGAATGTCAACAAGCTGTCAGAGTAAGAAAAGCTGCGTTAACGCAGTTGAAACGACGCCCAAGTGATGTAACCTTGATCCAGTACAAAAAGACCTGAGCCAAGGCCAGGCGAGTGCTAAAGGAGGCTAGGCGGACATCGTGGAAGCAGTATGTCTCCTTAATTAACTCTGGGACCCCCTTAGCATGGGTATGGGACAAAGTGCATAAGATCACTGGAAAGAGCACATCCATATTACCACCTGCTCTGAAAGTAGTTGGTATAATCCTGACAGACAAAACAGATGTTGCAAATGAGCTGGCAAAATCCATGGCAGAGATCTCCTCTGGAGCATCTTACACTGCCGAATTCTCCACTCTCCGGGCTGAACAGGAACGACACCAGTGTCGTTCTTCAGTAGCACTACAGCAGAACTTGAATACAACTTGCCATTCTTGCACAAGGAGATGGACTCTGCTTTGCAGTCTGCTGTAAGACTGCCACAGGAAGTGACGATATTCCATACCAAATGATATCTCACTTACCGGGGAGTTTCCAAACGTTCCTGTTGGATCTATTCAATAGGATCTATAGGGAGGGCACAGTGCCATCCACATGGAAAGAAGCTATAATCATTCCCGTCCCTAAACCTGGCAAGGATGCTTCTATACCAGGGAATTATAGACCAATTTCTCTCTCCAGTTGCATCTGCAAGTTGATGGAGAAAATGGCTGACATGGCTGCTAGAAAAGGAAAACGTGCTGACCCCATATCAATATGGGTTTAGAAAACTGAGATCGACCACCGATGCACTTGTAAGTATGGAAACTACAATACAGAATTCCTTTACACAGCGACGTCATATGTTAGCAGTCTTCTTTGACCTTGAAAAGGCTTATGATATTACTTGGAAGCATGGCATACTCATGAAGCTGTATGACATTGGTTTAAGGGGAGCATCGCCTACCTTCATACAGAGCTTCCTTGCTAACAGGAAGTTTAGAGTGAGGATGGGAAAGAGCTTCTCTAACCTGGAAGATCAGCTGGAAGGGGTCCCACAAGGGAGTGGTTTTAAGTGTGACCCTGTTTGCCATTGCTATGAATGACATCATAAAGGTCGTTCCAAGTGCTGTCTCATGTAATCTGTATGTGGATGACTTTACACTGTACTGCTCAGGAGGAAGCCTACAGGACACATGCAGACTGCAATAAATCAGGAAGTGCAATGGGCTACATACCATGGGTTCAAATTTTCTCCAAGCAAGACCATGGCTATGCATTTCCACAAACGAGAAAAGTTCCATCCTTTCCTCTATTTAGGAGCAAACCCATTGCATTTTGTCTAAGAGGTAAAGTACTTGGGTCTAATTTTTGACAGCGGTGCCACATATTACACAGTTAAAGGTGAAAGATACAAAAGCGCTTAGTATTTTGCGGGTTCTTTCACACTTATCTTGGGGTGCAGACCGCACAACGCTTCTGCGGCTTTACCGAGCACTTATTCGTAGTAAAACATGACAATGGATGTGAGGCTTATTCATCTGCAATTCCCACTGTTCTCCGAATGTTGGACTCGGTTCATAATGAAGCTCTGAGAATCTGTATAGGGGCTTTCAGGTCTTCACCTGTGGAGTCCCTGTATGCCGAGAGTGGATAACCACCTCTTTCATTACACCGAGACTACATGAACCTAAATTACTACACGAGACTTCAAAGGATTCCGGGATCTCCTACATCCAGATTGGTTTTCAACCCCCTTGAGGATAATCGATCCTATGGTAGGAGAATGAGGAATCTTGTGGAAGATCTTAATCTAAATCTCACAAAGGTTCTGGCTGTTGGAACTTCCCAAGTCCCCCCTTGGACTAATCAAGTCGAGCTGGATTTGGTCGGAATCGGGAAAGGGGAAGGATCCGAAGCAGAAGACAGAGAGATATTTCTTCAACACACTTCTACGTACCAAGGATCATATGCAATATATACATATGGTTAGATATCTGAAAATGGTGTGGGCTTTGCAGCAGTGAGCAGAAGGAAGACTGCATCTGGCAGTCTTTCTCGATCAGCCTCGATTTCCACTGCAGAGTTACATGCCAAGAGAGATCTTGGAAACCATTCCATTGTAATATATTGTGACTCTCGTAGTGCCCTGCAAGCAATCAAGAGCTTAAACTCATCACATCCATTGGTGTGGGAGATTCAAGATTGGCTTGCACTGATGTCAGCACGTAAAAAGATAACTCTAAGTTGGGTGCCAGCACATGTTGGTATCAGTGGGAATGAGCGAGCTGATCAGAAGGCCAAGGTAGATGCCACTAAGCCCTGTGAAGCTCGTTTTCCTCTCCCACACAGTGACTTGAAACCCAGCATCAGGAGTTGTCTTCGGGATAAATGGAGGGAACCATGGAGGCATACCTCTAGAAATAAACTGCGAGAGATTAGAGATGACCTTGGTAGTTGGGTGACCAGCATCCATCCCAACCGACAAGTAGAAGTTGTAATAACAAGGCTGAGAATTGGGCACACAAGACTGACTCATGGGCCGATGATGGCTAAAAGTGAAGCACACTGTGAGGAATGCCGAGAGCCATTATCGGTCGCACATGTAATGGAAAAATGTGCAACATTCTCAGACCAAAGAGGAAGGTACTTGTCTCCCCCATATATACTGAAAAATGTATTGGGGGAGGATTGTGACATAGGTCTTATTAGTTTCCTTAGGGAAACTAATATTTTCAATA